>NC_057799.1:24440800-24441443 GCF_018294505.1 Triticum aestivum
CGCCACCGCCATCCGCCTCAGAAGACCCTGCAGTGGCATTCGATCATGCATGGGAGGCGGGCAGTTCTGGCCCCGCTACTGGAGTCGAGGACATGTTGGAGCGCCTACGCCTCATGGCGGTGGAGGCGCAACCGGTGATGGTGGATGACGATGACAATGTTGATCTGGTTGCCCCGGATTGCGCATTGGTTGGGAAGGTCATCTCCCCTACTGTCCTTCACACCAACACTATTTCATCGACATTGAGGCCGGCCTAGGGAAATCCTAGGGTCTGGAGTTTCACCCAGCGGACGACAACTTGTTCGTGGCTGAGCAGTACTAAGATGGATAGGGACCATGCCCTAGATGGCTCACCATGGATGTTGGGCAAGCATGCTGTCTTACTCAAGGTTTTTGATACTAACATACAACCGCTGCAAGTGGAGTTTAAGACTCTCTATTTGGGAACGTATTATGGCCCTGCCGCCAAGATTGATGAAAACCAAACTGGGCATGGAGTTTGCTAAACCGATTGGAAGAATAGAGTGTGTAGAAGCTGATGCTGATGGGAGATGCTGGGGTGCTTTCATGCGTGTCCGGGCATACATTCTAGTATAGGAACCATTCGTTTGGTAGGTCATTGTCAATTCTACGATGAAAGATC
>NC_057799.1:24441684-24472566 GCF_018294505.1 Triticum aestivum
CTTTAAAATAATAACGGTTTAGGCTTGAACAAATGTGAAATAAACCTAGCGGTTAATTTGTCAAGCACAAAACCTACAACAACTAGGCTCACCTATGTGCACCAACAACTTATGCTAAGCAAGATAAACAACTAACTGATAGCGAGATATATGACAAGAAACAATATGGCTATCACAAAGTAAAGTGCATAAGTAAAGGGCTCGGGTAAGAGATAACCGAGGCACGTGGAGACGACGATGTATCCCGAAGTTCACACCCTTGCGGATGCTAACCTCCATTTGGAGCGGTGTGGAGGCACAATGCTCCCCAAGAAGCCACTAGGGCCACCGTAATCTCCTCATGCCCTCGCACAATGCAAGATGCCGTGATTCCACTAAGGGACCCTTGAGGGCGGTCACCGAACCCGTACAAATGGCAACCCTTGGGGGCGGTCACCGAACCCGTACACTTTGGCAACCCTTGGGGGCGGTCACCGAAACCCGTCAAATTTCTCGGGGCGATCTCCACAACCTAATTGGAGACCCCGACGCTTGCCCGGAGCTTTACACTACAATGATTGAGCTCCGAACACTACCAACCGTCTAGGGCGCCCAAGCACCCAAGAGGAACAAGCTCAAGGGTACCAAGCACCCAAGAGTAATAAGCTTCTCAACTTGTAACTTGTCACTCCGATTGTCGGAGAGGTATCTCTGGGCCCACTCGGTAATGCACATCACTATAAGCCTTGCAAGCATTGTAACTAATGAGTTAGTTGTGGGATGATGTATTACGGAACAAGTAAAGAGACTTGCCGGTAACGAGATTGAACTAGGTATTGAGATACCGACGATCGCATCTCGGGCAAGTAACATACCGATGACAAAGGAAACAACGTATGTTGTTATGTGGTCTGACCGATAAAGATCTTCGTAGAATATGTGGGAACCAATATGAGCATCCAGGTTCCACTATTGGTTATTGACCGGAGACGTGTCTCGGTCATGTCTACATAGTTCTCGAACCCGTAGGGTCCGCACGCTTAAAGTTTGATGACGGTTATATTATGAGTTTATGTGTTTTGATGTACCGAAGGTTGTTCGGAGTCTCGGATGTGATCTCGGACATGACGAGGAGTCTCGAAATGGTCGAGACGTAAAGATCGATATATTGGACGACTATGTTTGGACACCGGAAAAGTTCCGGAAGGTTTTGGACATTTATCGGAGTACCGGGGGTTACCGGAACCCCCCCGGGAACTAATGGGCCTTGTTGGGCCCTAGTGGAGAGAGAGAGGGGCCGGCCAGGGCAAGAGGCGCGCCCCCTCCGCTTGAGTCCGAATAGGACAAGGAAGGGGGGGGGGGCGGCGCCCCCCTTGCCTTTCCCCTCTCCCACTCCTTCCTTCCCCCTCCTTGGATTAGGAAAGGGAGGGGCAAACCTACTTGGAGTAGGTTTCCCCCTCCTAGGGCGCGCCACCCCCCTTGGCCAGCCCTCTCCTCCTCCCCCCTTTATATACGGAGGAGGGGGGCACCCCATAGACACAACAATTGATCTCTTGATCTCTTAGCCGTGTGCGGTGCCCCCCTCCACCTTAATCCACCTCGATAATATCATAGCGGTGCTTAGGTGAAGCCCTGCGTCGGTAGAACATCATCATCGTCACCACGCCGTCGTGCTGACGGAACTCTCCCTCAAAGCTCGGCTGGATCGGAGTTCGAGGGACGTGATCGAGCTGAACGTGTGCTGAACTCGGAGGTGCCGTGCGTTCGGTACTTGATCGGTCGGATCGTGAAGACGTACAACTACATCAACCGCGTTGTGCTAACGCTTCCGCTTTCGGTCTACGAGGGTACGTGGACAACACTCTCCCCTCTCGTTGCTATGCATCACCATGATCTTGCGTGTGCGTAGGATTTTTTTTTGAAATTACTACGTTCCCCAACAGTGGCATCCGAGCGTGGTTTTATGCGTAGATGTTATATGCACGAGTAGAACACAAGTGAGTTGTGGGCGATACAAGTCATACTGCTTACCAGCATGTCATACTTTGGTTCAGCGGTATTGTTGGATGAAGCGGCCCGGACCGACATTACGCGTACGCTTACGCGAGACTGGTTCTACCGACGTGCTTTGCACACAGGTGGCTGGCGGGTGTCAGTTTCTCCAACTTTAGTTGAACTGAGTGTGGCTACGCCTGGTCCTTGAGAAGGTTAAAACATCACTAACTTGACGAACTATCGTTGTGGTTTTGATGCGTAGGTAAGAACGGTTCTTGCTCAGCCCGTAGCAGCCACGTAAAACTTGCAACAACAAAGTAGAGGACGTCTAACTTGTTTTTGCAGGGCATGTTGTGATGTGATATGGTCAAGGCATGATGCTATATTTTATTGTATGAGATGATCATGTTTTGTAACCGAGTTATCGGCAACTGGCAGGAGCCATATGGTTGTCACTTTATTGTATGCAATGCAATTGCTTTGTAATGCTTTACTTTATCACTAAGCGGTAGCGATAGTCGTAGAAGCATAAGTTGGCGAGATGACAACGATGCTACGATGGAGATCAAGGTGTCGCGCCGGTGATGATGGTGATCATGACGGTGCTTCGAAGATGGAGATCACAAGCACAAGATGATGATGGCCATATCATATCACTTATATTGATTGCATGTGATGTTTATCTTTTATGCATCTTATCTTGCTTTGATTGACGGTAGCATTATAGGATGATCTCTCACTAAATTATCAAGGTATAAGTGTTCTCCCTGAGTATGCACAATTGCGAAAGTTGTTCGTGCTGAGACACCACGTGATGATCGGGTGTGATAGGCTCTACGTTCAAATACAACGGGTGCAAAACAGTTGCACACGCGGAATACTCAGGTTAAACTTGACGAGCCTAGCATATGCAGATATGGCCTCGGAACACTGAGACCGAAAGGTCGAGCGTGAATCATATAGTAGATATGATCAACATAGTGATGTTCACCATTGAAACTACTCCATCTCACGTGATGATCGGACATGGTTTAGTTGATTTGGATCATGTGATCACTTAGAGGATTAGAGGGATGTCTATTAAGTGGTAGTTCTTAAGTAATATGATTAATTGAACTTAAATTTATCATGAACTTAGTACCTGATAGTATTTTGCTTGTCTATGTTGATTGTAGATAGATGGCCCGTGTTGTTGTTCCGTTGAATTTTAATGCATTCCTTGAGAAAGCAAAGTTGAAAGATGATGGTAGCAATTACACGGACTGGGTCCGTAACTTGAGGATTATCCTCATTGCTGCACAGAAGAATTACATCCTGGAAGCACCGCTAGGTGCCAGACCTGCTGCAGGAGCAACACCAGATGTTATGAACGTCTGGCAGAGCAAAGTTGATGACTACTCGATAGTTCAGTGTGCCATGCTTTACGGCTTAGAACCGGGACTTCAACGGCGTTTTGAACGTCATGGAGCATATGAGATGTTCCAGTAGTTGAAGTTAATATTTCAAGCAAATGCCCGGATTGAGAGATATGAAGTCTCCAATAAGTTCTACAGCTGTAAGATGGAGGAGAATAGTTCTTTCAGTGAGCATATACTCAGAATGTCTGGGTATAACAATCACTTGATTCAACTGGGAGTTAATCTTCCGGATGATAGCGTCATTGACGGAATTCTTCAATCACTGCCACCAAGCTACAAGAGCTTCGTGATGAACTATAACATGCAAGGGATGGATAAGACGATTCCCGAGCTCTTCGCAATGCTAAAGGCTGCGGAGGTAGAAATCAAGAAGGAGCATCAAGTGTTGATGGTCAAAAAGACCACCAGTTTCAAGAAAATGGGCAAAGGGAAGAAGAAGAGGAACTTCAAGAAGAACAGCAAACAAGTTGCTGCTCAGGAGAAGAAACCCAAGTCTGGACCTAAGCCTAAGACTGAGTGCTTCTACTGCAAACAGACTGGTCACTGGAAGCGGAACTGCCCCAAGTATTTGGCGGATAAGAAGGATGGCAAGGTGAACAAAGGTATATGTGATATACATGTTATTGATGTGTACCTTACTAATGCTCGCAGTAGCACCTGGGTATTTGATACTGGTTCTGTTGCTAATATTTGCAACTCAAAACAGGGACTACGAATTAAGCGAAGATTGGCTAAGGACGAGGTGACGATGCGCGTGGGAAATGGTTCCAAAGTCGATGTGATCGCGGTCGGCATGCTACCTCTACATCTACCTTCAGGATTAGTTTTAGATCTGAATAATTGTTATTTGGTGCCAGCGTTGAGCATGAACATTAGTTCTGGATCTTGTTTGATGCGAGACGGTTATTCATTTAAATCAGAGAATAATGGTTGTTCTATTTATATGAGTAATATCTTTTATGGTCATGCACCCTTGAGGAGTGGTCTATTTTTGTTGAACCTTGATAGTAGTGGTACACATATTCATAATATTGAAGCCAAAAGATGCAGAGTTGATAATGATAGTGCAACTTATTTGTGGCACTGCCGTTTAGGTCATATTGGTGTAAAGCGCATGAAGAAACTCCATACTAATGGACTTTTGGAACCACTTGATTATGAATCACTTGGTACTTGCGAACCGTGCCTCATGGGCAAGATGACTAAAACGCCGTTCTCCGGAACTATGGAGCGAGCAACAGATTTGTTGGAAATCATACATACAGATGTATGTGGACCGATGAATGTTGAGGCTCGCGGCGGGTATCGTTATTTTCTCACCTTCACAGATGATTTAAGCAGATATGGGTATATCTACTTAATGAAACATAAGTCTGAAACATTTGAAAAGTTCAAAGAATTTCAGAGTAAAGTTGAAAATCATCGTAACAAGAAAATAAAGTTTCTACGATCTGATCGTGGAGGAGAATATTTGAGTTACGAGTTTGGTCTTTATTTGAAACAATGTGGAATAATTTTGCAACTCACGCCACCCGGAACACCACAGCGTAATGGTGTGTCCGAACGTCGTAATCGTACTTTACTAGATATGGTGCGATCTATGATGTCTCTTACTGATTTACCGCTATCGTTTTGGGGTTATGCTTTAGAGACGGCTGCATTCACGTTAAATAGGGCACCATCGAAATCCGTTGAGACGACGCCTTATGAACTGTGGTTTGGCAAGAAACCAAAGTTGTCGTTTCTTAAAGTTTGGGGCTGCGATGCTTATGTGAAAAAGCTTCAACCTGATAAGCTCGAACCCAAATCGGAGAAATGTGTCTTCATAGGATACCCAAAGGAAACTGTTGCGTACACCTTCTATCACAGATCTGAAGGCAAGACTTTTGTTGCTAAATTTGGATCCTTTCTAGAGAAGGAGTTTCTCTCGAAAGAAGTGAGTGGGAGGAAAGTAGAACTTGATGAGGTAACTGTACCTGCTCCCTTATTGGAAAGTAGTTCATCACAGAAACCGGTTCCTGTGACACCTACAACAATTAGTGAGGAAGTTAATGATGATGATCATGAAACTTCAGATCAAGTTGTTACTGAACCTCGTAGATCAACCAGAGTAAGATCCGCACCAGAGTGGTACGGTAATCCTGTTCTGGAGGTTATGTTACTAGACCATGACGAACCTACGAACTACGAAGAAGCGATGGTGAGCCCAGATTCCGCAAAATGGCTTGAGGCCATGAAATCTGAGATGGGATCCATGTATGAGAACAAAGTGTGGACTTTGGTTGACTTGCCCGATGATCGGCAAGCCATTGAGAATAAATGGATCTTCAAGAAGAAGACTGACGCTGACGGTAATGTTACTGTCTATAAAGCTTGACTTGTTGCAAAAGGTTTTTGACAAGTTCAAGGGATTGACTACGATGAGACTTTCTCACCCCTAGCGATGCTTAAGTCTGTCCGAATCATATTAGCAATTGCCGCATTTTATGATTATGAAATTTGGCAAATGGATGTCAAAACTGCATTCCTGAACGGATTTCTGGAAGAAGAGTTGTATATGATGCAGCCAGAAGGTTTTGTCGATCCAAAGGGAGCTAACAAAGTGTGCAAGCTCCAGCGATCCATTTATGGACTGGTGCAAGCCTCTCGGAGTTGGAATAAACGCTTTGATAGTGTGATCAAAGCATTTGGTTTTATACAGACTTTTGGAGAAGCCTGTATTTACAAGAAGTGAGTGGGAGCTCTGTAGCATTTCTGATATTATATGTGGATGACATATTACTGATTGGAAATGATATAGAATTTCTGGATAGCATAAAGGGATACTTGAATAAGATTTTTTCAATGAAAGACCTCGGTGAAGCTGCTTATATATTGGGCGTCAAGATCTATAGAGATAGATCAAGATGCTTAATTGGACTTTCACAAAGCACACACCTTGACAAATTTTTGAAGAAGTTCAAAATGGATCAAGCAAAGAAAGGGTTCTTGCCTGTGTTACAAGGTGTGAAGTTGAGTAAGACTCAATGCCCGACCACTGCAGAAGATAGAGAGAAGATGAAAGATGTTCCCTATGCTTCAGCCATAGGCTCTATCATGTATGCAATGCTGTGTACCAGACCTGATGTGTGCCTTGCTATAAGTTTGGCAGGGAGGTACCAAAGTAATCCAGGAGTGGACCACTGGACAGCGGTCAAGAACATCCTCAAATACCTGAAAAGGACTAAGGATATGTTTCTCGTTTATGGAGGTGACAAAGAGCTAGTCGTAAATGGTTACGTCGATGCAAGCTTTGACACCGATCCGGACGATTCTAAATCGCAAACCACATACGTGTTTACATTGAACGGTGGAGCTGTCAGTTGGTGCAGCTCTAAACAAAGCATTGTGGCGGGATCTACGTGTGAAGCGGAATACATAGCTGCTTCGGAAGCAGCAAATGTAGGAGTCTGGATGAAGGAGTTCATATCCGATCTAGGTGTCATACCTAGTGCATCGGGTCCAATGAAAATCTTTTTTGACAATACTGGTGCAATTGCCTTGGCAAAGGAATCCAGATTTCAAAAGAGAACCAAGCACATCAAGAGACGCTTCAACTCCATCCGGGATCTAGTCCAGGTGCGAGACATAGAAATTTGCAAGATACATATGGATCTGAATGTTGCATACCCGTTGACTAAGCCTCTTCCACGAGCAAAACATGATCATCACCAAGGCTCCATGGGTGTTAGAATCATTACTGTGTAATCTAGATTATTGACTCTAGTGCAAGTGGGAGACTGAAGGAAATATGCCCTAGAGGCAATAATAAAGTTATTATTTATTTCCTTATATCATGATAAATGTTTATTATTCATGCTAGAATTGTAATAACCGGAAGCATAATACTTGTGTGAATACATAGACAAATAGAATGTCAATAGTATGCCTTTACTTAACTAGCTCATTGATCAAAGATGGTTATGTTTCCTAGCCATTGACATGAGTTGTCATTTGATTAACGGGATCACATCATTAGGAGAATGATGTGATTGACTTGACCCATTCCGTTAGCCTAGCACTTGATCGTTTAGTATGTTGCTATTGCTTTCTTCATGACTTATACATGTTCCTATGACTATGAGATTATGCAACTCCCGTTTACCGGAGGAACACTTTGTGTGCTACCAAACGTCACAACGTAACTGGGTGATTATAAAGGTGCTCTACAGGTGTCTCCGAAGGTACTTGTTGGATTGGCGTATTTCGAGATTAGGATTTGTCACTCCGATTGTCGGAGAAGTATCTCTGGGCCCACTCGGTAATGCACATCACTATAAGCCTTGCAAACATTGTAACTAATGAGTTAGTTGCGGGATGATGTATTACGGAACGAGTAAAGAGACTTGCCGGTAACGAGATTGAACTAGGTATTGAGATACCGACGATCGAATCTCGGGCAAGTAACATACCGATGACAAAGGGAACAACGTATGTTGTTATGCGGTCTGACCGATAAAGATCTTCGTAGAATAAGTGGGAGCCAATATGAGCATCCAGGTTCTGCTATTGGTTATTGACCGGAGACGTGTCTCGGTCATGTCTACATAGTTCTCGAACCCGTAGGGTCCGCACGCTTAAAGTTTGATGACGGTTATATTATGAGTTTATGTGTTTTGATGTACCGAAGGTTGTTCGGAGTCCCGGATGTGATCTCGGACATGACGAGGAGTCTCGAAATGGTCGAGACGTAAAGATCGATATATTGGACAACTATGTTTGGACACCGGAAAAGTTCCGGAAGGTTTTGGACATTTATCGGAGTACCGGGGGTTACCGGAACCCCCCGGGAACTAATGGGCCTTGTTGGGCCCTAGTGGAGAGAGAGAGGGGCCGGCCAGGTCAAGAGGCGCGCCCCCTCCCCTTGAGTCTGAATAGGACAAGGAAGGGGGGGGGGGGCGGCGCCCCCCCTTGCCTTTCCCCTGTCCCACTCCTTCCTCCCCCTCCTTCTTGGACTAGGAAAGGGAGGGGCAAACCAACTTGGAGTAGGTTTCCCCCTCCTAGGGCGTGCCACCCCCCTTGGCCGGCCCTCTCCTCCTCCACCCCTTTATATACGGAGGAGGGGTGCACCCCATAGACACAACAATTGATCGCTTGATCTCTTAGCCGTGTGCGGTGCCCCCCTCCACCATAATCCACCTCGATAATATCATAGCGGTGCTTAGGCGAAGCCCTGCGTCGGTAGGACATCATCATCGTCACCACGCCGTCGTGCTGACGGAACTCTCCCTCAAAGCTCGGCTGGATCGGAGTTCGAGGGACGTCATCGAGCTGAACGTGTGCTGAACTCGGAGGTGCCGTGCGTTCGGTACTTGATCGGCCGGATCGTGAAGACGTACGACTACAGCAACCATGTTGTGCTAACGCTTCCGCTCTCGGTCTACGAGGGTACGTGGACAACACTCTCCCCTCTCGTTGCTATGCATCACCAGGATCTTGCGTGTGCGTAGGATTTTTTTTGAAATTACTACGTTCCCCAACATGTGAGTCATGGCAAAGCACTTGAGAAGACTAAAATAAGGATGAGCATTAAGCATCAACATAGTCTTGGATAAATGAGATACACGGTGCATGACATTCCTTCCCACACCCACCCACTAGCAAATGGGTTCACAAGCTCACTAAAAAGATAACAACAAAGCTTGCGACAACCCATGGTGAAGATAGAAGATGAAAGCCTCATCAAGATGAGGGATACCAACTAAGATGGCAAAAGCCTCGTAGAGATAAGCATGAGGAAAATAATCTTCACCACACAAGAGTGCATCAAGATGCAACGAGATAAGACACGCACTCAAGGCAAAAGCTTTCACGGAGCCACCAAAGAAATAACAAGAAAGACAAGGTGGATGTGAAAGAAAGGATATCATCTAGAGATGTAAATTCTCTCAAGTGTATAAGGTTCTAGGTGGACGAGATCATGATGATATATATCTACAAAGAAGGATGTACACCCGAAATAGTTACAACACGAAGGCACAAGATATCCAAGAGGAAGTCATACATATACCAATAAGATATTTGCTTGGAAGCATAGCACATGGCTAGATATGGTCTTATAGTATATAAATGAAATCCTACCACACAACCATCAAAAACATCACAACTAGCAACATGAGATCATTGTTCGGATGCTTTGAGAAAGGACACAAGTATCACAAGAAGGAATGAGTAACATGCCATGATACAACCTACACAAGGTTGATGCAAGAAATGTGTGCATGCATGAAGTATAAGAAGATACTTGTTACCGAGTTAACATTGGAAGGATGTAGTAGGTACCAATTGAAGGTACAAATTAGTTCATTGATCAGCCTAGCTTGACTCCAATAAGCACATGGTGACAACACCTTCCTTGTGAGTGAGCCGAGCATCCAGTGCATCTCCAATTGTTCTTAGAACAACAGCACAAACAAAATGGTACCCAAACTCATTGGGACCAAAGAGTTAGAAACACCAATATACATAGGACAAACTCCACATAAATAAGTGCTTATAGATATGATTTTCATGCACATCTCATCCAATTTGAGACTTGGTGGAGTTTCCCCTATATATTGGGTCGGAGAAAGAAAGCATGCCAAAGAAAATACATGAAGTAAATATGCATGCTAAAGACTTTCAAGAACCAACACCAAATGAAAACGGAATACACTACACCACAACACTTGTTTCAGGGCAGTTAACTGCCGGGAGAAGTATCTAAACAAGGGCAAATTTACTGCCGGGGCATCTGTAACTGCCGGTAGAACTAGCTCACGGCGATGCAACTGCCGCCAGAACTTGAGGAACAAAGGAAAACAAACTGTCGGTACACTTGGGGGCGCCCTGTCTGCTTGGAGAAGCCTACTACGGCGCATTATCTGCCGGGGTTCGCTTTTTTCGCGAGAGTAAAATATAGTTTGGGCCTAAGCGCGCGCAAGTGTGGAAAAGCGCGCGAGAGACAAAAAAAAGCCCAAAAGAACTACTACCTCGTGCCCTACCTCCAGACCGCAGCCACCCCAAATCCCTCATGCCCTACCTGACCGCAGCCGCCGCCCCCAAATCCGACCGGTGCCCCCAAATCCAATCGGCGCCAGCGTCCCCCACCACCGCAGCCCCGCCGCCGCCGGCGTCCCCCACCACCGCAGCTCCGCCGCCGTCCCGAGCCACCACTCCCGCCGCACCCAGCCACCCCGACTCCTCTCCCAGCCACCCCAGTGCCGCTGGCCACCGTAAATCCTAGTACTGCCGGCGGCGCCCCCCACCACCACAGCCCCGCCGCCTCTTCCAGCCACCCCACCGCCGCTGACCTCGTCCACCCGGACGGAGTCAGTCTTTGGCCCCAACAACTGTACAGCAGCGCCGCGGCACCCCCACGGACCGAGGAGTCGAGCACTGAGCGGGACCGCTTCCTCTACGTCCTCTCCGATCCTCCAAGCAGCGGTCGTCCCTCTTCTCCGGCGAGCAGCTCACTGCCACATCAACATCCTCTCCATTCCCCGAAGCAGCGGAGCGTCCCTCTTCTCCGGCGAGCAGTTCTACCACCTCAACATCAACATCCTCTCTGTGGACAGGGCTGCCTCCTGAACATCCTCTCTCTGAGCATTTGGTGAGATTTCTTTGCTGCCTGGGTTTGGTTTAAATTGTGTACCTGCAAATGAGATTCAATTCTGACTTGTACAATTGTTACCATTTCAATCTGTGAACTTGGCAGATGATTCAATGCTAACTTGCAAAAATGTTAGATGGGTTAGTTTAATCTGTGTACTTGGCACTCAGTTATATTTTTTACAACACTTCTTTTTGTGTTTAGTTGATGCCTCAAAGTTGTAGCACGTAGACAGAACAAGTGCTCTGTTTTTATCATATAGATGCCTGTTTTTATATAGATGCAAAGTTGTAGCATGTGGACAGAACAAGTGCTCTGTTTTTATCATATGGATGCCTCCTCAACCCTTGTTTCTACAAGACTTCTTTTTTTATGTTTCATGAAATCAGATTTGTGGATTCCTTAAAAAAAAATCAGATTTGTGGACATAACAAGTGCTTTGTTTTTATCATATAGATAATAATATTCTTACTACTATTTTAGTTTTTGCAGTTCCTGAAATGACATCTTTCAATTTAATATTTATTCTATTATGCCAGATTGCATTCTTGGTCCGTATTGTATTTGTCCTTGCTTGTATTAGATATGAATGGCATGCATTTTGTCACTAGATTTCCCCCATTAATAGAAGTATACTTTATTTCGTATGTTAGGTAAATATAGTGAATTTGGTCAAGAATGGGCAAGAGTTGGATGGATAGAGCTAGAAACACACAAGCATATATTGACGGGGTAGTGAAATTCATAGAGTTTGCTTTTACTCATTCAGCAAGAGGGAATGCTATATTATGTCCTTGTAGAAAATGCTTGAACTATTGTTGGTTTGAAGCTAGTGATGTGTATGAACACTTATTATATCATGGGTTTATTAGTGGGTACAAAAGATGGATATATCATGGGGAGGCATCATCATCTCTTGCATCTGATAGTGACCATGATCCGGTCCAACCTAATGATGTTCAAGAGGAGAATGACCTAGATAATTATGATGAGATGTTCGAAATGATTCAAGATATGGCACACCTAATTGGGGATTTGAGTGATAGTGGCGGCGGGGAGGATCCAATTCACGAGGATGTAGAGCCTGGGAGCGTTGACCCTCTTCTAGAAAAGAAAAAGAAGCATGAGGCAGATGCTTTTCGACAATTCATAGCTGATGATAACGAGGAGCTTTATCCAGGGTGCACAACCTTTTCAAAACTATGTTTCGTTGTTAGGTTACTACATACCAAATCTCTTGGAGGTTGGAGCGATAAAAGCTTTGACATGATGCTAGAGTTGCTAAAAGAGGCCTTCCCAACAGCAAAGCTACCCAAAAACTTTTATGAAGCTAAGAAAATGATAAAACGTCTTGAGCTTGGTTATATTAAAATTCATGCATGTGAGAATGATTGCATTCTGTTTTGGAAGGAGCATGCAGATAAAGATATTTGTCCTAGATGCAAAACTTCCCGGTGGAAATCTGAAAAGAACAGCCTTGATGGGAAACGTGTACACAAGGTCCCAAGGAAGGTTCTTCGTTATTTTCCAATAAAGAAGAGGCTACAACGCCTGTTCGTGTCCCCGAAGAGTGCAACAGATTGCAAACGGCATGATGAAGAATGCACAAGAGATGGACTAATAAGGCATACAACAGATGCACCTGCTTGGAAGGACTTTGATGCCAAATATCCTAAGTTTGCTGAAGATAGTCGCAACATTAGGCTGCTTATATGTGTTGATGGTTTTAATCCATTTAGGACAATGAATTTATCATATAGTGTTTGGCCTGTTGTAGCAATTCTGTTGAATCTTCCTCCTTGGTTGTGCATGAAGCAACAAAATTTCATCCTATCTCTGCTAATTCTTGGTCCAAAGTCACCTGGGAGAGATATAGATGTGTTCCTTGAACCACTTATTGATGATTTGAACTCGCTATTTGAGGAGGGTGTTAGAACCTATGATGCCTCGACCGGTAAACCCTTCAACCTCCATGCTGCTGTATTATCAACTACATCTGACCTCCCAGGCTTATGCACTCTATCTGGTATTGTAACCTCGGGTGAATTTGGTTGTCCATTGTGCGGCTCATAGACTTGCTCTCTTCGGCTGAAGGAAGGCAAGAAATTTTGCTATATGAATCATCGAAGGTTTCTTGATCCAAACCATGAATACAGATTTGATGAGGACTCCTTTGATGGTGGTGTGGAGTTAGGGGCAGCACCTGTACCACTTACCGGAGAGGAAGTTTTGTCCCTCACTGAAAATATGAAGACTGTTTTTGGAAAGAACCCTTCCGGGAAAACAACCACCAAGAAGCGCAAGGTTGGCGAACCACCAATAGTTCGGAAAAGAAAATCCATATGGTTTAGGTTGCGATACTGGAAAGACTTGCTGCAGCCTCATAATCTTGATGCAATGCATATTGAAAAGAATGTATGTGAAAACATAATTAACACACTTTTAGGCATGGATAACAAGTCAAAAGACAATTATGCTTCTCGTAAAGATCTAGAGCATCTAGGAATAAGGAACGCTCTCCAACCTGTCCCAGTTGGTGAAGAATTTGATTTGCCTACTGCACCCTATGCAATGGTCAATGAAAATAAGAAATTGTTTTGCCAAGTTTTGAAGGGAGCTAGGTTCCCTGATGGTTGTGCATCTGATATACGCCGCAGTGTCCTTGTCAAGCAGAAGAAGATCACTGGGTTGAAGAGCCACGACAATCATATTCTTTTGCAGCAATTGCTTCTGCTAGTTGTTCGGAACACACTGCCAAAGGAAGTCGCCATTCCATTGGTTCGTGTCAGCAGATTCTTCAAGCAAATATATTCTCCTGTCATTTCCATAAGTGATATGGAGAAGCTAGAGGGAGAAATAGTTGAGACCTTGTGCATTCTTGAGACCATATTTCTGCCATCATTTTTTGATCTTATGGTTCACTTGATGGTTCATCTTCCAACCCAAGTGAGGCTATGGGGCCCAGTAAAGTACAACAGCATGTATCCGGTAGAAAGGTCATCCCTAAACCTATTTTCTGGGTATCATATGGTTTCTTCCCCATCTCCAAAATAATCTGATATATGTTACGTATATACTATATAGGTATAATATGAAGCTAAAGGGGTTTGTTCGTACCAAGAGCCATCCTGAGGGGTCAATTGCAGAGGGCTATGTGTTTGATGAGTCCCTTACATACTGTTCCCGTTATTTACAGGGATGTGAGACTAGATTTAGCAGAAAATGCAGAACTGATGTCCCTGAGCCCAGTGTATCTACTATGCCATTCTTTACCAACAAGGGTCGATTTTTGGCTGGAAAGCATGTAGTGACCTTGGATCACAAGTCATGGCTGCAAGCACATCGATATGTTTTGTTTAATTATGATAACATAGATCCATACTTGAGGTATGTCATTCTAAGAATTGTTATCATTTGAGCCTATGAACGATATTTGTCATAGTGCTGAACTTTTGTACTTAACTCCTGCAGCAAGTATGATGCCTATGTGTCTTCAATTGGCCATGGGACTAAGTTAGAGATTAGTCGCACTCGCCATGTGAAATTCCATGAGTGGTTTAAGTCCCATGTGGCACAACTAATTGCGAATGGTGAAGATATTTCCGAAGAGATTCGAACTTTAGCTAATGGGCCCTTCTCAGCTGCAAGGAAATGTAATAGCTATACCATAGATGGGTACAATTTCCACACGAAGTCCTATGATGAGGGTAGATCTACCCAAAGCAGTGGGGTTGCTCTTGTCTCTCAAATTCTGTCCCCCTCATGTGAAGATAGTGAAGATCTTATGGTCACAAATAAAATATATTATGGTGTTATAACCGAAATTCTTGAGTTAAATTATAACAACAAAGGAAGTATTGTGCTTTTCAAATGTGATTGGGTTGACAACCATGCACAAGACAAGTGGGTTCAAGTTGATTATTTGGGTGTCACGCGTGTGAACTTCAAGCATTTATTCAAGTCTGATGAACCTTTCATTTTGGCATCTCAAGCAACTCAAGTGTACTATGTGCAAGATGATCTTGATAAAGATTGGTGTTTTGTTAGAAGTTTTCCACATCCACGAGACCTTTATGATATGTTTGAAGTGGAAGATGGTGCTTATGACCAGCATGATGCACCTAGAGTACCAATCCCTGATCTAGATGCCAATGTAGATCTCAGTGTTGATGTTAGAAATATACCTCGTAGTAGGACAGATATAGATGGAACACTCGTTCGTGCAATTCAGCAACCAAAGTGTGTGTCTTTTCCTTACATTTTTCAGTTATATGCTTACCTACTTGACATCTAATGTGCCATTAATTTTCTCTTCAGGAAAAAGAATGGAAAAGGAAGATACGAGGACAATGTTCAAGAACGAGAGGAAGAGAGGCTAGCATGAATTAGAGCAAGAAACAACGAGGAATTTGAACGATTTGGTCGCTTTAGATTTTCAAATATAAATGAAGAAAATGGAGGCCCAGCTAGTCAGCGACAAACTAAAAGGAAGAAGGTGATATATCATGCTTTTGTTTGGTTGCTGCATCTATTACTTCAGTTTTGAGGCACTTTGATTCATGCTTTGAGTTCATGACAACTTTATACATCATCCTGTTTGTTTATTTGTAGAGCACTGCAGAAAAGCCTATTGTTGAAGTAACTCGAGTCCTTAGGTCCCAAACGACTAGAGATGTTGAAGAGATGCCTTGTGAGAACGTCCAAGAGGATGAAGGTGCGTTGCTCTAATATTTGTGCATATAGTCTGTTAGTTAAATGTATGATAGCCTAGTAACTATTGTCCATGTTTAGACCATGAGTTGGGTCAAGAAACAAAAGGGAAGAAGGGCAAAAAGCGCACTAGAATGCATAATGTGTATGATAGATTGGGGACAGTGCCACCAATTCGTGTACAGTACAATGAAGATGGACAACCAGTTGGGGACAATGCCTCGGAGTTTTCCAACTTCATCTCCACACTTGTGAAAAGTAAAATATCTCTTAGGCACACTGATTGTAGAAAGGTTGAGTTGAGCAAAAAATTCAATTATGGACAACCTTAAAGGTATAATATAATGTGCCCATTTATCTAATACATCGCCCTTACATTGTATAATTACACATGCTTGATACATTTACACATGCTTGAAAACAGATGTATTACGTTGTGGATGACAAACTTAAGGATTGGGTCATGGGAAGCGCTGCCAAGAAATGGAGGGATTTCAAATTAGAGTTGAAGACTTTGTATTTTGATGACAAGACCGATGAGGAACTCCAAGTTGTCCCTGATAATAGAGTTAGCCCAACAGATTGGGAAGAACTCGTTGCCTTTTGGAAAAGTGAAAGAGGGAAGAAGCGTAGCCAGCAAGGGAAACAAAACCGAAAGGAGATGGAATTATTGCATACATCAGGTAGTAAAAGTCATGCTCGTGTTTCTCATGAAATGGTACATATAAGTCTTACTTGCACAAATTATTTGCCATCATTTCTAGATTATTCTGATCTAACTACTTGAAAATAAATGGCAGCATATGAAGAATGGATATCCCCCTCATAGACATGAAGTGTTTATGGAAACACACAATTGCAAGAAGACCGGTGCCCCTTCAAGTGTGGCTGCAACAAATATGTTTGTAAGTATTTGAAGTAGTTTTAGCAACCTATTTTCTTTGAAGTTATTAGTTGAAGCAACACTACATTATCACTGTGTTAATGAATCATATGTTATGTCTTGTAGAAAAAGATAGAAAATATGGAGAATGAGCGTCCAGAACTTTTGGAAAAAACCATCCAACAAGGTGACCTCTTCTCGCATGTAACTACAAAGGAGAGGAATGGGTATGTCAGGTGTAAAGGTCTAGGACCAAGTGCTGCAGGTTTGGGCATGCCAGGAACTAGAAAGCTGAAATCAATGAAGCTTCAAATGGCCGAGGAAGAAGCAAAAGAAGCTCGACAAGAAAATGCGCTTCTACATGAGCGTGTAGATCAACTCGAGAATGATTTCCAATCAGTAGTTACAAGTCTTAAGGATGAATTTCTGCAAATGAAGAGATTGTTGTTACAATCAAATGCTAGACAAAATGTTGAGTTCAGTCCACGGTATGGCTCGCCACAGAATATGGTAGATGCATATGCATATGGACATGAAGGTGCATATGGACAAGAAGATAGTGTAGGATCTGCCACCCCTACCTTTGAGGTGCGACGAGAGAAGGAGGCAACCATTTTGCAAAAGAAGACAGAAGGGGCACTGTTGCAAAAGAAGGTATCAACATTCACTCAGGATTACAATGTCCAATCCCCATTCACTCAGGAATACAATGTCCAACCCCCCTGCTCAATATGAGGTGCTGCAAGAGAGGGCAGCTGCCATTTCCCAAAAGAAGAAGGCAACAGTGCAACAAGATAAGGATGTGACACTTCATCGAAACAAGATGGCAACATCCCTACGGAAAGAAGTTCCAATCATGCAGAAAAATCATCAGGTCAGATTTTACTATGTTTATACTTTGCCTCTAGTTTCTATAGGATGGAAAAGAATCACTTCCGCTTATCTAACTTCTTTTTCATGATTCCCCAGCAAGGAAGGGATGTGATACTTTATAATGTTTACCGGGATCATAATAGCCCCGTGGCAAAAGCTACAATTCTATCAGTTGATCGGAGAGAGGAGGTAGGTGGTCAGGAGCTTGGCTATCAATATTGTAAGGTTGTCGTGAACTATGTAATAAAAAGGGATGCTATTCTGCCTCGTGGTGTTGGGGACATGACAACCATGGGGCAAGCTCAAGGGCGATGTATCGCATGGCCTCACAAGCATGTAAGCTTGGGTTCTTTTGCTAAATTTACAATGACTATCATGGTTGATTGCTTAATACTCTTTTGCTTCTATGTATGTAGTTGGAAGTGGACAAGTCAACGGCAAATGCAGCAATGCGACCATAAGCAAGATGAGGAGGTAATATACATATTTCTCTTACCATATTGGGTCACTAGAAAGGCTGAGCTCTCATGAGCTGTTCTTTTGGACATAGACTTTCCCTCCATTCGATGCTTTCTCACAAAGGATGTAAATGTATGGCCCACAGCTGTCCAGTTTAGTGATCAGTACACACATATGTGAGATAAATATGAAATGATGGTTGAGCTACAGTGCTGTACTTTGTTTAGAATTGCAAGTCTTCTTTCTTTTTCTTTGTAGATAGAGAAAGTCGCTCTTTTTTCCTTTTACCAAAAAATGCCAACAGTTGAGCACATTAGATCAATATACACATCTTTTGCACCACACAACAATAATAATTTTGCTGGTTAAAATACATAAACATTACAATCAGAACTTACAACCTTGATTTTTTTGCCTGTTCAACCATTTTTATTGTAGACCATTGTATACAAATAATCTATTTCAAGAGTCATAATTAGATAGCCAACAAAACAACTTTGGTAGTATAAGTATATCAAGCTTCCCCTGTCCAGTGGCGTTAAGCCCCTTTGAATATTTGGGTGAGACTACATATATGGTGATCTTTCAAACCTCCTTGTACAAAGTGTACTGGTGGCCATTCTTTATTTTCAGTGCATGTGTCCATTGTCCAGTGGCGTTCTGCTTTGCAAAGTCCAGAATAATTAGTTACTTACTGGACTATTATATATTATTACGTCTTCATAGCTTGTGCTCTTGGAATGTAGCATCATGTACATGCATGTGTCCAGTCTAAATGTTTTACATGGAAGAATATATGATTCAGTTGCATCCAGTACCTAAACATGTGAAATGTAAATTAGCATTCAAACTACACATTATATACTCCTTTTACAACTCAACTTAGGTTCCTGTTTTGCCATATTTGCCCATGGAAGAATTTTGAATATGGAAGAATTTTGAATGTGCAGGTCAAAGAATTCCTGTTCGATATAATTATGTATTATTCCTTGCTATGTCATAATCCTTAATGTGTTCATTTAAAATCTGAAACAACAACTTCGTTTTGAGTTTTCGGTCCGTTGCAGGTTTCCCAAACATACACAATAAGTTGGTGGTTTCGAAGATCTACAAGCGGTTGAAGATCTGGAAGACCTTCAATTTTCAGTGTTGGGATGATAATGTAATATGTTTGTTGAACCTGGAGACTTAGTTCAGCCCATTTTGGTGGCTGTTAAGCCACTGTATGGCCACTTCCCCTTTTGTGGCACAACTTTATTTTGGTTATGTGGCACATCTAGAAACTGTTTGTTAAACCTGGAGACTAGCTCTGCCCATTTTGGTGGTTGTTAAGCCACTTCCCCTTTTGTGGCACAACTTCATTTGGTTATGTGCCATCTCGAAACATATATATGTACTCGTTATATTTGCTTCCTATGTTTATCGAATGAAGTATGAGGCCTAAATGTAACTCTGATTGAAGTGTATGCATAAATTATGTGATGTCCTGATTTGCTAAAACATTGTGCATGGATTTTAAATTAGACATTGTGAATTGTTATTAAATTATAGATATATGCTGCCCAAAATTCTAGTATATCAATGTGATGGCATACAAACTGCCGGGCCAACAAGTTTTTACCGGCAGTTGCACTGCCGATAACTAAAATCCCTTTGCGCTAAGGAACCTGCTGGGAGAAAACTAACTGCCGGGAAATATGTAGGTCACGGTAGTTAAACTGTCGGGAGATATCTATCTGCCGGGAGAAGTAATCCCCGGCAGCCATTCTCGTGGCGGTTCTATCTGCCGGGAGAACTAACATCCCGACAGTCCGTATGCCGTTTTAAGAGCTTTCTCCCGGCAGATTACATGCCATTACATCGGTGTTGTGGTGTAGTGATACCAAGTGAAAAGGATACCAAAAGGAGAAACCATCACTTGGAAGATATCATTAACCGATACATCAAGGAATGAGATATCCATTGGCACACTCAAAAAGAATGATGTCAAACTCCGAAAAGAGAGAATTGTTCCAAACAAACCAAGTGCTCTACAAAGTTTCGTGATGGCACAAAGTACCAAAAAGAAACGGTTTGCATTCCACCAACACACACTTGATAAGGATCACAAGGTGAGCATTCTAAGAAAAATAGGATAGCTCCCCAAAGCATTGTGCATTATAGAGAATTTGCATTTGAATACAAAAGGCACAAGATGGGATCACCACTTTCACTATATCTATACAAACACTAGACAATCTCAAGGAAATAACAAGATCCACAAGTGGTATGGAATACAATGGGAGTTGACACAATCCTAGGCAAGAGATAAGGCAAATAAAAGCAAAGGCCAATGTAAAGATGATCAATAATTTCTACCACACATAAGTGAGTACAAATTGTCAAAAGACAAGAAGTATTTGGAAATAATTCAGTTGGTAGATAGCAAGGATATCCAACATCATCTTCACACCAAACACATGCAAATTGCAACTTGTAGAGCTAACATGCCACCTAGGAACAAGATAATTTACAATATCAATTCTAGGTGACAATATCTCAAATGTACACATTTTCTAGGCTTGTAATATGCACATAGCATATTACTCCCCCATAATGTGATACCAATAAAAACTTAACAAGAGGCAATAAGAGGATCCAACAAGAGATAATTAATGGACTATTTAGAATTTGAATTTGAATTTCTCATGAGAAGACATACCACATAGTGAATAGTTAAGCTTGCGATATCAATACTAGGTGGTATTCCTCATGTACACACACTTGTGGGACCGTGAGGTGCACAAAGCACATCACTTCCCCAAAATGGGATGTTCCATTAATCTCTCACACGAGCCAATTAAGATATAAACAAGATGCAAAAGGCTCAACGCATGACACACACGTACATGATGTGCAAACCAACACACACATACTTGATTGCTGAAGATAATCAAGTTGGAAGCACAACATATACAAACACATGCAAGGAACGAAACCAAACATGCAAAGGGGCAAGTAACTATCAATGTAAACACTTTAAGCACGAGTTACCTCAAGGAGGAACATTGGATATAAGATAGAAACTTGATAATCCGAATGACTTGGCTTGAGACAATATGAATGATGAAAATCCCCTTAATTCTTCATAATGTAGCCAAGTCTCCAATGCCCTCCGTAGACACCTATTGATCAAGTTTGAGCTACTTGGTCCCCAACCAAGTTGGGTCCTAAGAGGTTAGTCACAATAGGCTTGGCTACCCAAATGGTTCTTTGCTTGGCACCACTTTGAGTACCAACAAACTTGGCAAACACATTGCCAACCTTATCCTTCCCAAGAGAATACATATCATGAATAATAATTGGGTTGGATGAGTTGTCACTAGTGCATGAAGAACCGAGGTGACCTTTCTCACGACATAAGTAGCAACGTCTACTCTTCACTTTCTTCTCACTTGAGTTCTCAACTTGAGAAGCATTAGCTTGAGTATTCTTGGGAAGAGGCCTTTCTTCAACTTGTGGTTGAGCATGAGATTGAACTTGTGGCCGCTTCCCTTATTTCTTGTCACTAATGGCCTTCTTCTTCAATAGGCAAGATCTAACATGATGCCCTTCAATTTTGCACTTGAAGCAAACAATCTTGGCCGAATTCTTGACTTGTTCTTGGCCCTTCTTCTTGTTCATCTTGGACTTCTTCTTCTTATTGGAGTTGAATCCAAGTCCACCTTTGTCATTGGGGGATTTTTGCACACTCAAGATATTGTTGAGTGTGGATTTCCCTTCATGACACTTTTCCAAGTCTTTCTTCAAAGAAGTGACTTGGGCCTTGAGCTCTTTGATTTTCTCTACATGGTTAGTCTCAACACAAGCACTAGAGGAAGTATAAACTTCATCATTAGAGCAACAAGGCAAGGAAAGCAATTCATCACAAGATGTGCCAATGTTATGCATAGATGAATTATGAGGACTAGCACAAGGCAATATAGCATTTTGACTAAAAGTAGTGCTAGTATCCACATGAGGCTCACTAGATGTTACCTTAGAAATCATGGCCTCATGAGATATCTTTAGCACATTATGGGATACTAGAAGATCATCATGAGAGCTTGAGAGCTTTTCATGGCTTTCTTCTAATTTCCCATAATTGCTAGATAGCAACTCAAGTTGAGCCCGAAGCTCAACATTCTCCTTCAAAATGGATGCTTCACAAGTAATAGAGTTAGTAGCACAAGCATCATCAATAATAGCAAGAGGAGAAGGCAACTTGGCAAGCTCTTTTGAATATGAAGCTTCAAGTTGTGCATGAGAGTCGGTGAGTTTGATGAGCTCACTCTTAATGACCCTTGAGCCATTTTCGAGGTGCCCAAAGTCCTCAAGAAGTTTAGCATGCGCAACTTCAAGATTCTCATTTTTAGTTTCAAAATAATTGGCCACCTCAAGAGATCTATCATGAAATTCCTTCACTCTAGATAATTCTAGAGCAAAAGTCTCCTCAAGAGAATCCTTGGTGGTTTGTTCAAGTTCAAGAGCTTGAGAGAGGTCCGCAATCTCATTAGCGTAATCACGCTCATGACCTTCCATTTTTTCAATGGTGACCTCAAGCTCCTCTAGATGAGATTCCACCTCCTCTATATATTTCTTGCCCTCAATAGCAATAGACATGATTTCCATGAAGTTGGAACGAGCAATTTTATTCTTATGAAGAGCTTTAAAAATCATTTCCCCCTTTATTTTTAAGGAGGCAACATTATCATTCTCTTCATCATTAGCCTCATCATTATTAGCACCAACATCATCAACAAGAGACATATTGGGATTCAAGGTAGGAGATACCTTTGAAGCCTTGGCCATAAGGCAAACCGCAATAGATGATGATGTAGGATCCCTTGAAGCACCATTTAAAACCACATCTTGTTCCATGGAGTGTTGGGTTTCCTCTACATTGTTAGCACAACAACTCGAGGAAATACAAGCATTTTTATCATGGCAACAAGATATAGCAAGCATATCATCATGAGATTTAGTCAAGCAATTTCGACAAGATATGCACGGACTATCAACACAAGCATGAGAAACATGTAGGGTGCTCGAAGTGTTAAAGTGCAAAGAAGATGCATTGCAATAAGATAGTGATGAAGGATCATCCACAATAAGGATACTATCATCATTGCAATGACCAACACTACTCACCATTTCATTACCTTGTGGAAAACCACATGTAGGTGAAGTAGAAGAAGTTGAGAACACAATACGGCCGGAGGTGGAGGGAGAACAATCGTCCCCACAAATCTTGGACACGCCATATTTATCTTGAAGCTTTGTCCACAACTCATGAGCATCCCGGAACGGCATGAGTTGAAATATAACTACATTGCTCAAAGCATCGAAAAGCACATCAGAAGCTTGAGCATTGAGATAAGAGTTCTTCTCATCCTCTAAAGATAATCTTTGGGGATCCTTTGGAGGAGAAAAACCCATATCTACAATTCGCTCTAAATTTGGGTCCATGACCATAAAGAGATTAAGCATGTGAATTACTACATCAAAATTTGTGCCATCGAAACTAAGAGTATCAGAGAATCCTAATCCCCTAGTCGACATCTTTACTCTCTAGGCGGTTAAGCCTAACAAAGAGAGACGAGGCTCTGATACCAATTGAAAGATCGTGGATGTCACCTAGAGAGGGGGGGGGGTGAATAGGCGCTTTGAAATAATTACGGTTTAGGCTTAAACAAATGCGGAATAAACCTACAATAACTAGGCTCACCTATGTGCACCAACAACTTATGCTAAGCAAGATAAACAACTAAGTGATAGCGAGATATATGACAAGAAACAATATGGCTATCACAAAGTAAAGTGCATAAGTAAAGGGCTCGGGTAATAGATAACCGAGGCACGTGGAGACGATGATGTATCCCAAAGTTCACACCCTTGCGGATGCTAATCTCCGTTTGGAGCGGTGTGGAGGCACAATGCTCCCCAAGAAGCCACTAAGGCCACCGTAATCTCCTCACGCCCTCACACAATGCAAGATGCCGTGATTCCACTAAGGGACCCTTGAGGGCGGTCACCGAACCCGTACAAATGGCAACCCTTGGGGGCGGTCACCAAACCCGTACACTTTGGCAACCCTTGGGGGCGGTCACCGAAACCCGTCAAATTTCTCGCGGCGATCTCCACAACCTAATTGGAGACCCCGACGCTTGCCCGGAGCTTTACACCACAATGATTGAGCTCCGAACACTACCAACCGTCTAGGGCGCCCAAGCACCCAAGAGGAACAAGCTCAAGGGTACCAAGCACCCAAGAGTAATAAGCTTCTCAACTTGTAACTTGCACGTATCACCGTGGATAACTCAAACCTATGCACCAAATGCAATGGCAAGGGCACACGGAGTGCCCAAGTCCTTCTCTCCCAAATCCCACCAAAGCAACTAATGCTAGGGAGTAAAATGAGAGGAAGAACAAGAAGGAGAACACCAATAACTCCAAGATCTAGATCCAAGGGGTTCCCCTCACATAGAGGAGAAAGTGATTGGTGGAAGCGTGGATCTAGATCTCCTCTCTCTTTTCCCTCAAAAACTAGCAAGAAGTCATGGAGGGATTGAGAGTTAGTAAGCTCAAAGAAGGTCGACAATGGGGGCAAAAATGAGCTTAAGAGTTGGGGAACCATTGGGGAAGAAGACCCCCTTTTATAGGTCCCCACGAATCTGCCCGTTATGTGCAGAAAACTGTAGGACCGGTACAACCGGTGCACGAACCGGTACAACCGGTCAAAGCACTGGAAAAACCAACCTGTAGGAAAAGCCCTAAGTGGTACAACAGCCCGGGGAACCGGTAGTACCGGTTAAACCGGTACAACCGGTCAACAACCTCCCAAGAACCGCACCACAACAGAAACTAGTCCGGTTGTAGAGCGGTACATGGCCGGTACAACCTCCGGACCAATTCTAGAGCGGTATAGCCGCTCCAAACAACGGTTGTATCGGTCAACCGGTACAACCTCTCTATGGGGCGGTACAACCTCTCTATGTAAAACAGGCAATATCAAAACAGCCACAACTTTCGCATACGAGCTCCGAATTCGACGAAATATGCCCTAGAGGCAATAATAAATTGTTATTATTATATTTCTTTGTTCATGATAATTGTCTATTGTTCATGCTATAATTGTGTTATCCGAAAATCGTAATACATGTGTGAATACATACACCACAACGTGTCCCTAGTAAGCCTCTAGTTGACTAGCTCGTTGATCAACAGATAGTCATGGTTTCCTGACTATGGACATTGGATGTCGTTGATAACGGGATCACATCATTAGGAGAATGATGTGATGGACAAGACCCAATCCTAAGCATAGCATAAAAGATCGTGTAGTTTCGTTTGCTAGAGCTTTTCCAATGTCAAGTATCTTTTCCTTAGACCATGAGATCGTGCAACTCCCGGGTACCGTAGGAGTGCTTTGGGTGTGCCAAACATCACAACATAACTGGGTGACTATAAAGGTGCACTACGGGTATCTCCGAAAGTGTCTGTTGGGTTGGCACGGATCGAGACTGGGATTTGTCACTCCATGTGACGGAGAGGTATCTCTGGGCCCACTCGGTAATGCATCATCATAATGAGCTCAATGTGACTAAGGAGTTAGTCACGGGATCATGCATTGCGGTACGAGTAAAGAGACTTGCCGGTAACGAGATTGAACAAGGTATTGGGATACCGACGATCAAATCTCGGGCAAGTAACATACCGATTGACAAAGGGAATTGTATACAGGATTGATTGAATCCTCGACATCGTGGTTCATCCGATGAGATCATCGTGGAACATGTGGGAGCCAACATGGGTATCCAGATCCCGCTGTTGGTTATTGACCGGAGAGGCGTCTCGGTCATGTCTGCATGTCTCCCGAACCCGTAGGGTCTACACACTTAAGGTTCGGTGACGCTAGGGTTGTAGAGATATGAGTATGCGGAAACCCGAAAGTTGTTCGGAGTCCCGGATGAGATCCCGGACGTCACGAGGAGTTCCGGAATGGTCCGGAGGTGAAGAATTATATATAGGAAGTCCAGTTTCGGCCACCGGGAAAGTTTTGGGGGTTACCAGTATTGTATCGGGACCACCGGAAGGGTCCCGGGGGTCCACCGGGTGGGGCCACCTGTCCCGGAGGGCCCCATGGACTGAAGTGGGAAGGGAACCAGCCCATAGTGGGCTGGGGCGCCCCCCATGGGCCTTCCCCCTACGCCTAGGGTTGGAAACCCTAGGGTGGGGGGGGGGCGCCCCAGTTGACTTGGGGGGTAAGTTACCCCCCTTGGCCGCCGCCCCCTCCCTTGATGGGATCTTGGCCGGCGCCCCCCTTCCCAGGGGGCCTATATAAAGGGGGGGGAGGGAGGGCAGTAGGATAACAGCCTTGGGCGCCTCCCTCCTCCCCTGCTGCAGCTCTCCCTCTCGCAGAAGCTCGGCGAAGCCCTGCCGAGACCCGCTACACCCACCACCACGCCGTCGTGCTGCTGGATCTCCATCAACCTCTCCTTCCCCTTGCTAGATCAAGAAGGAGGAGACGTCGCTGCACCGTACGTGTTTTGAACGCGGAGGTGCCGTCCGTTCGGCACTCGGTCATCGGTGATTTGAATCACGGCGAGTACGACTCCGTCATCCACGTTCATTGGAACGCTTCCGCTCGCGATCTACAAGGGTATGTAGATGCACTCCTTTCCCCTCGTTGCTAGTATACTACATAGATGCATCTTGGTGAGCGTAGGAAAATTTTAAAATTATGCTACGATTCCCAACAGTGGCATCATGAGCCAGGCCTATGCGTAGTTACTATGCATGAGTAGAACACAAAGCAGTTGTGGGCGTTGATGTTGCCAATTCTTCTTGCCGCTATTAGTCGTATCTTGTTTCGGCGGTATTGTAGGTGTTGGGGAACGTAGCAGAAATTCAAAATTTTCTACGCATCACCAAGATCAATCTATGGAGTAATCTAGCAACGAAGGGAAGGGGAGTGCATCTACATACCCTTGTAGATCGCGATGTGGAAGCGTTGTAAGAACGCGGATGAAGTAGTCGTACTCGTAGCGATTCAGATCGCGGTTGGTTCCGATCTAAGCACCGAAGAACGGTGCCTCCGCGTTCAACACACATGCAGCCCGTTGACGTCTCCCATGCCTTGATCCAGCAAGGAGAGAGGGAGAGGTTGGGGAAGACTCCATCCAGCAGCAACACGATGGCGTGGTGGTGATGGAGGAGCGTGGCAATCCCGCAGGGCTTCGCCAAGCACCGCGGGAGAGGAGGAGGAGGAGAGGGGTAGGGCTGCGCTGAAAAGGAGACGTTCTCGTGTGTTGGGCAGCCCCAAACCTCAACTATATATAGGGGAGGGGGAGGGCTGCGCCCCCATCTAGGGTTTCCCCCCCAAGGGGTGCAGCCAGCCCTAGATGGGGCTTGGGGGGCGGCCAAAGGGGGGAGGAGTGCCTCCCAAGTCAAGTGGAGGCCCTCCCACTTAGGGTTTCCCCTCTCCCATGCGCATGGGCCATGGGGGGGCTGGTGCCCCTGGCCCATTAAGGCTAGGGCGCCCCCTTACAGCCCATGCTACTGTATTGGACGTGGTGGAACATTTTCCGGACCTCCGGACCCCTCCGGAATCCTCCGGAACCTTCTGGAAGCTTCCCGGTATAATACCGAAAAAACCCGAACTTTTCCCGGAACCCGAACAACAACTTTCCATATATAAATCTTTACCTCCGGACCATTCCGGAACTCCTCGTGACGTCCGGGATCTCATCCGGGACTCCGAACAACATTCGGTAACCACGTACATACTTTCCCTATAACCCTAGCGTCATCGAACCTTAAGTGTGTAGACCCTACGGGTTCGGGAACCATGCAGACATGACCAAGACGTTCTCCGGTCAATAACCAACAGCGGGATCTGGATACCCATGTTGGCTCCCACATGTTCCACGATGATCTCATCGGATGAACCACGATGTCGGGGATTCAATCAATCCCGTATACAATTCCCTTTGTCTATCGATATGTTACTTGCCCGAGATTCGATCGTCGGTATCCCTATACCTTGTTCAATCTCGTTACCGGCAAGTCTCTTTACTCGTTCCGTAACTCACATCATCCCGTGATCAACTCCTTGGTCACATTGTGCACATTATGATGATGTCCTACCGAGTGGGCCCAAAGATACCTCTCCGTTTACACGGAGTGACAAATCCCAGTCTCGATTCGTGCCAACCCAACAGACACTTTCGGAGATACCTGTAGTGCACCTTTATAGTCACCCAGTTACGTTGTGACGTTTGGTACACCCAAAGCATTCCTACGGTATCCGGGAGTTGCACAATCTCATGGTCTAAGGAAATGATACTTGACATTAGAAAAGCTCTGAGCAAACGAACTACACGATCTTGTGCTAGGCTTAGGATTGGGTCTTGTCCATCACATCATTCTCCTAATGATGTGATCCCGTTATCAACGACATCCAATGTCCATGGTCAGGAAACCGTAACCATCTATTGATCAACGAGCTAGTCAACTAGAGGCTTACTAGGGACATGGTGTTGTCTATGTATCCACACATGTATCTGAGTTTCCTATCAATACAATTCTAGCATGGATAATAAACGATTATCATGAACAAGGAAATATAATAATAACCTATTTATTATTGCCTCTAGGGCATATTTCCAACAGTCTCCCACTTGCACTAGAGTCAATAATCTAGTTCACACCGCCATGTGATTAACACTCATAGGTCACATCACCATGTGACCAACATCCAAAGAGTTCACTAGAGTCAACAATCTAGTTCACATCACTATGTGATTAACACTCAATGTGTTCTGGTTTGATCATGTTATGCTTATGAGAGAGGTTATTAGTCAACGGGTCTGAACCTTTCAGGTCCGCGTGTGCTTTACGAATATCTATGTCATCTTGTGGATGCTACCACGCGCTATTTGGAGCCATTTCAAATAATTGCTCTACTATACGAATCCGGTTTACTACTCAGAGTCATCCGGATTAGTGTCAAAGTTCGCATCGACGTAACCCTTTACGACGAACTCCTTTCCACCTCCATAATCGAGAAAATTCCTTAGTCCACTAGATACTAAGGATAAGTTCGACCGCTGTCATGTGATCCATTCCCGGATCACTATTGTACCCCTTCACCAACTCATGGCAAGGCACACTTCATGTGCGGTACACAGCATAGCATACTGTAGAGCCTACGTCTAAAGCATAGGGTACGACCTTCGTCCTTTCTCTCTCTTCTGCTGTGGTCAGGTCTTGAGTCTTACTCAATACTCACACCTTGTAACACAGCCAAGAACTCCTTCTTTGCTGATCTATTTTGAACTCTTTCAAAATCATGTCAAGGTGTGCGTTCTTTGAAAGTATCATCAGGCGTCTTGATCTATCTCTATAGATCTTGATGCCCAATATGTAAGCAGCTTTATCCAGGTCTTCCTTTGAAAAACTCCTTTCAAACAACCCTTTATGCTTTCCAGAAATTTTACATCATTTCAGATCAACAATATGTCATTCACATATACTTATCAGAAATGTTGTAGCGCTCCCACTCACTTTATTGTAAATACAAGTTTCTAACAAACTTTGTATAAACCCAAAAACTTTGATCACTCCATCAAAGCCTATATTCTGACTCCGAGATGCTTGCTCTAGTCCATGGAAGGATCGCTGGAGCTAGCATACCTTTTAGCATCCTTAGGATCGACAAAACCTTTCTGATTGTATCACATACAACCTTTCCTTACGAAAACTGGTAAGGAAACTTGTTTTGACATCCATCTGCCAGATTTCATAAATGCAGCTAATGCTAACATGATTCCGACGGACTTAAGCATCGCTACGGATGAGAAAATCTCATCGTAGTCAACTCCTTGAACTTGTGGAAATACTCTTTGCCACAAGTCGAGCTTCATAGACGGTAACATTACCGTCCACATCCGTCTTCTTCTCAAAGATCCATTTATCTCGGATTTCATGGCTTTTAACCATTTGTCGGAATATGGGCCCACCATCGCTTCTCCACCGATCGTAGGTTCATTGTTGTCCAACAACATGACTTCCAAGACAGGATCACGTACTACTCTGAAGTATTACGCATCCTCGTCGTCCTACGAGGTTTGGTAGTGACTTGATCCGAAGTTTCATGATCACCATCATAAGCTTCCACTTCAATTGGTGTAGGTGCCACAGGAACAACTTCCTGTGCCCTGCTACACACTAGTTGAAGTGACGGTTCAATAACCTTATCAAGTCTCCACCATCCTCCCACTCAATTCTTTCGAGAGAAACTTTTTCTCGAGAAAGGACTCGTTTCTAGAAGCAATTATGTAACATCCCAAATTTTCAATTTGGAATGTTATACATAGATCATCATTGCATATCATGTTTTATTGCATTTTGACAAATCCTCGATAAATCCTAAGCAACTCAAGGACCCTCAGAGAGAGTTGGGGATTTCTCGAATTTTCATATTGGATTTTTATCAAATTATAAAACGAGGATTTTGGTTTTAATTATCTTTCTCTCCGGAAAAATATTTCATTTTAAATACGAGAGGAGAAAATATGACTTCTCCAAAACAATTGAAATACTGGAGGAAAAATGTTAAAATCATTTATTGGAATTTATTTGAATTTTATTTGCAATTTTTATTGCATTAAAAATATTGCACGTTTTCAAAATATTTATTTTTATTTAAGAAAATGTTCACCCTATTCTAGATTTTCTAACTAGACGGGGAAAATTTATTTCATATTTTTCTGATTTGTATTTATTTTTCTACGAATTTTTCCGCGGAACGAATTTAAAAAAAAAACGCCCGCGCACCGACTGGGCCAGAGGCCCAGCCGACAGCCCGCCTCGCGCCTCTCCTCTTCCCGCACGACGCCGCCGTCGCCGTGTCC
>NC_057799.1:24473189-24501727 GCF_018294505.1 Triticum aestivum
CCCCCTGAGCCCCGCACCCCGCCGCCAAGCCCCGCGCCCGCCGGAGCCTCGCCGGAGCTCGTCCCCGAGGTACTGCCGCCGCCGGTTGACTTTGCCGGTTTTCGTTTAGAAAAAACCCTTCGTTAAAAAAAACCCTAGATCGGTTTTTTTTCGGTTTTATTATTTTTCGAACGTTTACCGAACCGTTCGTTTTAACAAACGCGTTCGTCGGTTTTTCTCTGTTAACGAACGTCCGTTCTTTAACCGTTCGTCCGTTTTTCTTTTTCGTCGGATTTTTTCTGCGATTTTCTCAGATTCGATTTCTGATCGAATCTTCGATTCTGTTTAACTTCTCGCTCGTTTATCGGAATCAGGTGATTCAAGCGCCTAGAGTTTCGTCTCGAAATTCTCTTTCCGTTTAACCTACTCAAACAAGTTTTTGCTACAGTAAAATTTGACCTAGATCCAGATTAGTAAACGAAGTTTCTTTCTTTCACTGTTTGACTTTCGTTGCTTCTTTCGAGTTGATTCTTTTTGCAAACCGGAGTTCTTAAGTTGAACTTTCTGGTTGAATCTTTCATTCTAGTTTTACCTGTGCATTAGATGAGTACTGATTGTATGCTTGTTTGTTTGCGATAGAGTACCTGGTGTGTGCCGCTTGTTACTTCGAATCGCTAGGTTTTGCGGATCATCAGCAAGGCAAGTAACACTTTGATCATATACCCTTCCATACCCAGTTTTATTGCATTAGATCAATCCTCAAACATGCATGGTTAGTATCTAATTAAATTGTGGGTATTGGGAAGTAGTTGAGGTAGCACCTATTACCTGTTTTCTATTCAAACCCTTGGGAGTTACTTCTACGTTGCTTTTATTATTGCCATGCTATGCTCGTAGACGTGGATTGGGTTTGAGTGAAATTCATGACAGATGTGAGATTGTTAATTAATGGTTTACTTAAGGTGGCAACTTAAACTCACATCTGGGTGGATTGAGGTACCTGGGTATTCCAGGATTGCCTGTTTTTCTTTGGACCGCCACCCAGGTTCAAAGGGATCATGAGATTTTTCATGCTAGAAACTTCCGTGTGCAGCCGCAAGCTATTATGGGCTCTAGCATAGTTGACTAAGTTGTGTGAACTCTTACAGTGGTAGACTAGCAGATGTAGGGGAAAGTAGGTTTAACTGTCTACCCATACGTAAGGTGCAAACACTTCTGAAAGACTGTGTCTTGGTCATCCGTTACTCAAACACCATGTAGTGCGAGTAATCCAACGGAGGAGATCAAGTCTTGTGGGGAAAAGTGCACAAACCTCTGCAGAGTGTATAAACTAATCATGGTTAGCCGTGTCCCCGGTTATGGACAACTTGAGTATCTAGTACTTGGATTATCATGTGAATCTCAACACTATGTTACTTCTAATTAATTTTGTTGGGTTATTGATGATATTTAATTGGGATTGAGATGCTGTCAACCATCTCAATGTTTCACAACCACCATGATAGTTAAATAAAATTTATTCCTTTGGAGTAGGATAAAATTGGCTTTTCGCAAAACTGTAACCATAGAGCTTTCCACCAGCCATATATGCATGTAGTATAGCATTGTTATTGTTCATTATTCTCTATGTGTTACATTGCCAGCATATTCCATGTGCTGACCCGTTTTCGGGCTGCAACGTTTCATGTTGCAGACTTTTCAGACGACGAGTCAGGTGCCTTAGGTCGTGGTCTTATACTCAGTGATGCCGCTGGAGTTGATGGACTCGCTTATCTTCCAAGTCTTCCGCTGTTATCGTTATTAGATGGCCTTAAGCCATGTTTATCATACTTATTCTCTTCGGAGATATTCGATGTAATAAGTGTGTGATTGCTACTCTGTTATAAATCCTCCATTTGTACTGTGCGTGTCAGCATTACTGATCCAGGGATGACACTGGTGCACAGCAGCACAGACCATTTGAGGTCTGGTCGCTACAAATTACTTTTGCTTCCAGATCTGAAATAGGAGGTATACCCAACTGTTTTGGGTATTCTATGAAGACGCATTTATCCGCTTTGGGTTCGAGCTTATCAGCCTGAAACTTTTTCACATAAGCATCGCAGCCCCAAACTTTTAAGAAATGACTACTTAGGTTTCTCTGAACGGTGTCGTCTCAACGGAATTGCGTGGTGCCCCTTTTAAAGTGAATGCGGTTGTCTCTAATGCCTAACACATAAACGATAGTGGTAATTCGATAAGAGACATCATGGTATGCACCATATCCAATAGGGTGCAGTTATGATGTTCAGACACACCATCACTCTATGGTGTTCCAGGCGGTATTAATTGTGAAACAATTTCCACAATGTCTTAATTGTGTGCCAAACTCGTAACTCAGATACTCATCTCTATGATCATATCACAGACATTTTATCCTCTTGTCACGACGATATTCAACTTCACTCTGAAATTACTTGAACCTTTCAATAATTCAGACTTGTGTTTCATCAAGTAAATACACTCAGCATCTACTCAAATCATCTGTGAAGTAAGAACATAACGATATCCACTGCATGCCTCAGCACTCACTGGACTGCATACATCAAAATGTGTGACTTCCAATAAGTTGCTCTCTTGTTCCATCTTACTGAAAACGAGGACTTTCAGTCATCTTGCCCATGTGGTATGATTTGCATGTCTCAAGTGATTCAAAATCAAGTGAGTCCAAACGATCCATCTGCATGGAGTTTCTTCATGCATATATACCAATAGACATGGTTCGCATGTCTCAATCTTTTCAAAAACGAGTGAGTCCAAAGATCCATCTACATGGAGCTTCTTCATGCGTTATATACCAATATGACTCAAATGGCAGTGCCACAAGTATGTGGAACTATCATTACTATTTTATATCTTTTGGCACGAACATGTGTATCACTACGATCGAGATTCATTTTAGGTGCAAGACCATTGAAGGTATTATTCAAATAAATAGAGTAACCATTATTCTCCTTAAATGAATAACCATATTGCGATAAGCATAATCCAATCATGCTCAACGCAAACACCAAATCTCGATAGTAGAGGGAGCATGCGATGCTTGATCACATCAACCATGGAAACACTTCCAACACACATTGTCATCTCACCTTTAGCTAGTCTATGTTTATTCCGCACCTTTTATTTCGAGTTACTAACACTTAGCAACCGAACCGGTATCTAATACCCTGGTGCTGCTAGGAGTACTAGTAAAGTACACATTCATATAATGTATATCCAATATACTTCTGTTGACCTTGCCCGCCTTCTCATCTACCAAGTATCTAGGGTAGTACTGCTTCAGTGACCGTTCCCCTCATTACAGAAGCACTTAGTCTCCGGTTTGGGTTCAACCTTGGGATTCTTCACTAGAGCAGCAAACGACTTGCTGTTTCATGAAGTATCCCTTTTGCCCTTGCCCTTCTTAAACTAGTGGTTTTACTAACCATCAACAATTGATGCTCCTTCTTGATTTCTACTCTCGCGGTGTCAAACATCGCGAATTGCTCAAGGATCATCATGTCTATCCCTGATATGTTATAGTTCATCACAAAGCTCTACTAGCTTGGTGGCAGTGACTATGGAGAACCATCACTATCTCATCTGGGAGATTAACTCCCACTCGATTCAAGCGATTGTGGTACTCAGACAATCTGAGCACATGCTCAACGATTGAGCTTTTCTCCCTTAGTTTGCAGGCTTAAGAAACTTGTCAGAGGTCTCATACCTCTTGACGTGGGCACTAGTCTGAAATCCCAATTTCAGTCTTCGGAACATCTCATATGTTCTGCGACGTTTCAAAAACGTCTTTGGTGCCACAATTCTAAACCGTTAGCAATACGCACTGAACTATCACGTAGTCATCAAAATGTGTATGTCAGATGTTTCACAACATCTACAGACGACGCTGAGGTTCAGCACACCGAGCGGTGCATTAAGGACATAAGCCTTCTGTGCAGCAATGAGGACACTCCTCAGTTTACGGACCCAGTCCGCATAATTGCTACTACCAACTTTCAACTATATTTTCTCTAGGAACATATCTTAAACAGTAAAACTAAAGCGTAAGCTATGACATAATTTGCAAAGACCTTTTGACTATGTTCATGATAATGAAGTTCATCTTGATTATTGAACTCCCACTCAGATAGACATCCCTCTAGTCATCTAAGTGATTCATGATCCGAGTCAAACTAGGCCGTGTCCGATCATCACGTGAGACGGACTAGTCATCATCGGTGAACATCTCCATGTTGATCGTATCTGCTATACGACTCATGTTCGACCTTTCGATCTCTTGTGTTCCGAGGCCATGTCTGTACATGCTAGGCTCGTCAAGTCAACCTAAGTGTTTTGCATGTGTTCCGAGGCCATGTCTGTACATGCTAGGCTCGTCAACACCCGTTGTATTCGAACGTTAGAATCTATCACACCCGATCATCACGTGGTGCTTCGAAACAACGAACCTTCGCAACGGTGCACAGATAGGGGGAACACGTCTCTTGAAATTTTAGTGAGGGATCATCTTACTTACTACCGTCGTTCTAAGCAAATAAGATGCATAACATGATAAACATCACATGCAATCAAATAGTCACATGATATGGCCAATATCATTTTGCTCCTTTGATCTCCATCTTCGGGGCACCATGATCATCTTTGTCACCGGCATGACACCATGATCTCCATCATCATGATCTCCATCATTGTGTCTTCTTGAAGTTGTCACGCCAACGATTACTTCTACTTCTATGGCTAACGCGCTTAGCAATAAAGTAAAGTAATTTACATGGCGTTATTCAATGACATGCAGGTCATACAAAAATAAAGACAACTCCTATGGCTCCTGCCGGTTGTCATACTCATCAACATGCAAGTCGTGATTCCTATTACAAGAATATGATCAATCTCATACATCACATATATCATTCATCACATCTTCTGGCCATATCACATCACATAGCACATCCTGCAAAAACAAGTTAGACGTCCTCTAATTGTTGTTGCAAGTTTTTTACGTGGCCTGTATAGGTTTCTAGCAAGAACGTTTCTTACCTACGTAAAACCACAACGTGATGTGCCAATTTCTATTTACCCTTCATAAGGACCCTTTTCATCGAATCCGTTCCGACTAAAGTGGGAGAGACAGACACCCGCTAGCCACCTTATGCAACTAGTGCATGTCAGTCGGTGGAACCTGTCTCACGTAAGCGTACGTGTAAGGTCGGTCCGGGCCGCTTCATCCCACAATGCCGCCGAAACAAGATAAGACTAGTAGCGGCAAGAAGGATTGACAACATCAATGCCCACAACTACTTTGTGTTCTACTCGTGCATAGAAACTACGCATAGACCTAGCTCATGATGCCACTGTTGGGGAACGTAGCAGAAATTCAAAATTTTCTACGCATCACCAAGATCAATCTATGGAGTAATCTAGCAACGAAGGGAAGGGGAGTGCATCTACATACCCTTGTAGATCGCGATGCGGAAGCGTTGCAACAACGCGGATGAAGTAGTCGTACTCGTAGCGATTCAGATCGCGGTTGGTTCCGATCTAAGCACCGAAGAACGGTGCCTCCGCGTTCAACACACGTGCAGCCCGGTGACGTCTCCCATGCCTTGATCCAGCAAGGAGAGAGGAAAAGATTGGGGAAGACTCCATCCAGCAGCAACATGACGGCGTGGTGGTGATGGAGGAGCGTGGCAATCCCGCAGGGCTTCGCCAAGCACCGCGGGAGAGGAGGAGGAGGAGAGGGGTAGGGCTGCGCTGAAAAGGAGACGTTCTCGTGTGTTGGGCAGCCCCAAACCTCAACTATATATAGGGGAGGGGGAGGGCTGCGCCCCCATCTAGGGTTTGCCCCCCAAGGGGTGCAGCCAGCCCTAGATGGGGCTTGGGGGGCGGCCAAAGGGGGGAGGAGTGCCTCCCAAGTCAAGTGGAGGCCCTCCCCCTTAGGGTTTCCCCCTCTCCCATGCACATGGGCCTTGGGGGGGCTGGTGCCCCTGGCCCATTAAGGCTAGGGCGCCTCCTTACAGCCCATGCTACTGTATTGGAGGTGGTGGAACATTTTCCGGACCTCCGGACCCCTCCGGAATCCTCCGGAACCTTCTGGAAGCTTCCCGGTACAATACCGAAAAAACCCGAACTTTTCCCGGAACCCGAACAACAACTTTCCATATATAAATCTTTACCTCCGGACCATTCCGGAACTCCTCGTGACGTCCGGGATCTCATCCGGGACTCCGAACAACATTCGGTAACCACGTACATACTTTCCCTATAACCCTAGCGTCATCGAACCTTAAGTGTGTAGACCCTACGGGTTCGGGAACCATGCAGACATGACCAAGACGTTCTCCGGTCAATAACCAACAGCGGGATCTGGATACCCATGTTGGCTCCCACATGTTCCACGATGATCTCATCGGATGAACCACGATGTCGGGGATTCAATCAATCCCGTATACAATTCCCTTTGTCTATCGATATGTTACTTGCCCGAGATTCGATCGTCGGTATCCCTATACCTTGTTCAATCTCGTTACCGGCAAGTCTCTTTACTCGTTCCGTAACTCACATCATCCCGTGATCAACTCCTTGGTCACATTGTGCACATTATGATGATGTCCTACCGAGTGGGCCCAAAGATACCTCTCCGTTTACACGGAGTGACAAATCCCAGTCTCGATTCGTGCCAACCCAACAGACACTTTCGGAGATACCTGTAGTGCACCTTTATAGTCACCCAGTTACGTTGTGACGTTTGGTACACCCAAAGCATTCCTACGGTATCCGGGAGTTGCACAATCTCATGGTCTAAGGAAATGATACTTGACATTAGAAAAGCTCTGAGCAAACGAACTACACGATCTTGTGCTAGGCTTAGGATTGGGTCTTGTCCATCACATCATTCTCCTAATGATGTGATCCCGTTATCAACGACATCCAATGTCCATGGTCAGGAAGCCGTGACCATCTATTGATCAACGAGCTAGTCAACTAGAGGCTTACTAGGGACATGGTGTTGTCTATGTATCCACACATGTATCTGAGTTTCCTATCAATACAATTCTAGCATGGATAATAAACGATTATCATGAACAAGGAAATATAATAATAACCTATTTATTATTGCCTCTAGGGCATATTTCCAACAGTAGGATGAAGCGGCCCGGACCGACCTTACACGTACGCTTACGTGAGACAGGTTCCACCGACTGACATGCACTAGTTGCATAAGGTGGCTAGCGGGTGTCTGTCTCTCCTACTTTAGTCGGAACGGATTCGATGAAAAGGGTCCTTATGAAGGGTAAATAGAAATTGGCAAATCACGTTGTGGTCATACGTAGGTAAGAAACGTTCTTGGTAGAAACCTACAAACCACGTAAAAACTTGCAACAACAATTAGAGGATGTCTAACTTGTTTTTGCAGCATGTGTTATGTGATGTGATATGGCCAGAAGATGTGATGAATGATATATGTGATGTATGAGATTGATCATATTCTTGTAATAGGAATCACGACTTGCATGTCGATGAGTATGACAACCGGCAGGAGCCATAGGAGTTGTCTTTATTATTTTGCATGACCTGCGTGTCATTGAATAACGCCGTGTAAATTACTTTACTTTGTTGCTAAACGCGTTAGCCATAGAAGTAGAAGTAATCGTTGTCGTGACAACTTCATGAAGACACAATGATGGAGATCATGATGATGGAGATCATGGTGTCATGCCGGTGACGAAGGTGCCCCGAAGATGGAGATCAAAGGAGCAAATGACATTGGCCATATCATGTCACTATTTGATTACATGTGATGTTTATCATGTTTTTGCATCTTATTTGCTTAGAACGACGGTAGTGAGTAAGATGATCCCTTATGATAATTTCAAGAAAAGTGTTCCCCCTAACTGTACACCGTTGCGAAGGTTCGTTGTTTCGAAGCACCACGTGATGATCGGGTGTGATAGATTCTAACGTTCGAATACAACGGGTGTTGACGAGCCTAGCATGTACAGACATGGCCTCGGAACACACGCAATACACTTAGGTTGACTTGACGAGCCTAGCATGTACAGACATGGCCTTGGAACACGGAGGACCGAAAGGTCGAGCATGAGTCGTATAGAAGATACGATCAACATGGAGATGTTCATTGATCTTGACTAGTCCGTCTCACGTGATGATCGGACACGGCCTAGTTAACTCGGATCATGTTTCACTTAGGTGACTAGAGGGATGTCTATCTGAGTGGGAGTTCATTGAGTAATTTGATTAGATGAACTTAATTATCATGAACTTAGTCTAAAATCTTTACACTATGTCTTGTAGATCAAATGGCCCACGTTGTCCTCAATTTCAACGCGTTCCTAGAGAAAACCAAGCTGAAAGATGATGGCAGCAACTATACGGACTGGGTCCGGAACCTGAGGATCATCCTCATAGCAGCCAAGAAAGATTATGTCTTAGAAGCACCGCTAGGTGAAGCACCAATCCGAGAGAACCAAGACGTTATGAACGCTTGGCAGCAGCGTGCTGATGATTACTCCCTCGTTCAGTGCGGCATGCTTTACAGCTTAGAACCGGGTCTCCAAAAGCGTTTTGAGAAACATGGAGCATATGAGATGTTCGAGGAGCTGAAAATGGTTTTCCAAGCTCATGCCCGGGTCGAGAGATATGAAGTCTCCGACAAGTTCTTCAGCTGTAAAATGGAGGAGAATAGTTCTGTTAGTGAGCACATACTCAGAATGTCTGGGTTACACAACCGCTTATCCCAGCTGGGAGTTAATCTCCCGGATGACGCGGTCATTGACAGAATCCTCCAGTCACTTCCACCAAGCTACAAGAGCTTTGTGATGAACTTCAATATGCAGGGGATGGAAAAGACCATTCCCGAGGTATATTCAATGCTGAAATCAGCGGAGGTGGACATCAGAAAAGAACATCAAGTGTTGATGGTGAATAAAACCACTAAGTTCAAGAAGGGCAAGGGTAAGAAGAACTTCAAGAAGGACGGCAAGGGAGTTGCCGCGCCCGGTAAGCCAGTTACTGGGAAGAAGTCGAAGAATGGACCCAAGCCTGAGACTGAGTGCTTTTCTTGCAAGGGAAGTGGTCACTGGAAGCGGAACTGCCCCAAATACTTAGCAGACAAGAAGGCCGGCAACACCAAAGGTATATGTGATATACATGTAATTGATGTGTACCTTACCAGTACTCGTAGTAGCTCCTGGGTATTTGATACCGGTGCGGTTGCTCATATTTGTAACTCAAAACAGGAACTACGGAATAAACGGAGACTGGCGAAGGACGAGGTGACGATGCGCGTCGGGAATGGTTCCAAGGTCCATGAGATCGCCGTCGGCACGCTACCTCTGCATCTACCTACGGGATTAGTTTTAAACCTCAATAATTGTTATTTAGTGCCAGCTTTGAGCATGAACATTGTATCTGGATCTCGTTTAATTCGAGATGGCTACTCATTTAAATCCGAGAATAATGGTTGTTCTATTTATATGAGAGATATGTTTTATGGCCATGCCCCGCTGGTTAATGGTTTATTCTTGATGAATCTCGAACGTGATGTTACACATATTCATAGTGTGAATACCAAAAGATGTAAAGTTGATAACGATAGTCCAACATACTTGTGGCACTGCCGCCTTGGTCACATTGGTGTCAAGCGCATGAAGAAGCTCCATGCAGATGGACTTTTGGAGTCTCTTGATTACGAATCATTTGACACGTGCGAACCATGCCTCATGGGTAAGATGACCAAGACTTCGTTCTCCGGAACAATGGAGCGAGCAACCAACTTATTGGAAATCATACATACCGATGTGTGCAGTCCAATGAGTGTTGAGGCTCGCGGTGGTTATCGTTATGTTCTCACTCTCACTGATGACTTAAGTAGATATGGGTATGTCTACCCTAATGAAACACAAGTCTGAAACCTTTGAAAAGTTCAAGGAATTTCAGAGTGAGGTTGAGAATCAACGTGACAGGAAAATAAAGTTCTTACGATCAGATCGTGGAGGAGAATATTTATGTCACGAATTTGGTGCACACTTAAGGAAATGTGGAATAGTTTCACAACTCACGCCGCCTAGAACACCTCAGAGAAACGGTGTGTCCGAACGTCGAAATTGCACTCTATTGGATATGGTGCGATCTATGATGTCTCTTGCCGATTTACCGCTCTCATTTTGGGGCTATGCTTTAGAGACTGCCGCATTCACTTTAAATAGGGCTCCGTCGAAATCCGTTGAGACGACACCGTATGAATTATGGTTTGGGAAGAAACCTAAGCTGTCGTTTCTAAAAGTTTGGGGATGCGATGCTTATGTCAAGAAACTTCAACCTGAAAAGCTCGAACCCAAGTCGGAGAAATGCGTCTTCATAGGATACCCTAAGGAAACTATTGGGTATACCTTCTACCTCAGATCCGAAGGCAAGATCTTCGTTGCCAAGAACGGGTCCTTTCTGGAGAAGGAGTTTCTCTCGAAAGAATTGAGTGGGAGGAAAGTGGAACTTGATGAGGTGATAGTCACCCCTTCCGTACCGGAAAGTAGCGCAGCGCGGGAAAATGTTCCTGTGGTGCCTACACCGACTGGGGAGGAAGTTAATGATGATGATCATGAAGCTTCGGATCAAGTTACTACTGAACTTCGTAGGTCCACAAGGAAACGTTCCGCACCAGAGTGGTACGGCAACCCTGTCCTGGAAATCATGTTGTTAGACAACGGTGAACCTTCGAACTATGAAGAAGCGATGGCGGGCCCGGATTCCGACAAATGGCTAGAAGCCATGAAATCCGAGATAGGATCCATGTATGAAAACGAAGTATGGACTTTGACTGACTTGCCCGATGATCGGCGAGCCATAGAAAATAAATGGATCTTTAAGAAGAAGACAGACGCGGATGGTAGTGTGACCATCTACAAAGCTCGACTTGTCGCTAAGGGTTATCGACAATTTCAAGGGGTTGACTACGATGAGACTTTCTCACCCGTAGCGAAGCTGAAGTCCGTCCAAATCATGTTAGCAATTGCCGCATACTATGATTATGAGATATGGCAGATGGACGTCAAAACGGCATTCCTTAACGGCTTCCTTAAGGAAGAGTTGTATATGATGCAGCCGGAAGGTTTTGTCGATTCTAAGAATGCTAACAAAGTATGCAAGCTCCAGCGCTCAATCTATGGGCTGGTGCAAGCATCTCGGAGTTGGAACATTCGCTTTGATGAGATGATCAAAGCGTTTGGGTTTACACAGACTTATGGAGAAGCCTGTGTTTACAAGAAAGTGAGTGGGAGCTCTGTAGCATTTCTCATATTATATGTGGATGACATACTATTGATGGGAAATGATATAGAATTCTTGGAAAGTATAAAGGCCTATTTGAATAAGTGTTTTTCAATGAAGGACCTTGGAGAAGCTGCTTATATATTTGGCATCAAGATCTATAGAGATAGATCAAGACGCCTCATTGGTCTTTCACAGAGTACATACCTTGACAAGATATTGAATAAGTTCAATATGGATCAGTCCAAGAAGGGGTTCGTGCCTGTATTGCAAGGTGTGCAATTGAGCACGGCTCAATGCCCGACCACGGTAGAAGATAGAGAAAAGATGAGTGTCATCCCCTATGCCTCGGCCATAGGGTCTATTATGTATGCCATGCTGTGTACTAGACCTGATGTAAACCTTGCCGTAAGTTTGGTAGGAAGGTACCAAAGTAATCCCGGCATGGAACACTGGATAGCGGTCAAGAATATCCTGAAGTACCTGAAGAGGACTAAGGATATGTTTCTCATTTATGGAGGTGACGAAGAGCTCGTCGTAAAGGGTTACGTCGACGCTAGCTTCGACACAGATCTGGATGACTCGAAGTCACAAACCGGATACGTGTATATTTTGAATGGAGGAGCAGTAAGCTGGTGCAGTTGCAAGCAAAGCGTCGTGGCAGGATCTACATGTGAAGCGGAGTACATGGCAGCCTCGGAGGCAGCACAGGAAGCAGTCTGGATAAAGGAGTTCATTACCGACCTAGGGGTGATTCCCAATGCGTCGGGCCCGATGACTCTCTTCTGTGACATAACTGGAGCTATTGCCCTTGCGAAGGAGCCCAGATTTCACAGGAAGACCAGGCATATCAAGCGTCGCTTCAACTCCATTCGTGAAAGTGTTCAAAATGGAGACATAGATATTTGTAAAGTACATACGGACCTGAATGTAGCAGATCTGTTGACTAAACCTCTCCCTAGAGCAGAACATGATCAACACCAGGACGCAATGGGTGTTCGATTCATCACAATGTAACTAGATTATTGACTCTAGTGCAAGTGGGAGACTGTTGGAAATATGCCCTAGAGGCAATAATAAATTGTTATTATTATATTTCTTTGTTCATGATAATTGTCTATTGTTCATGCTATAATTGTGTTATCCGGGAATCGTAATACATGTGTGAATACATAGACCACAACGTGTCCCTAGTAAGCCTCTAGTTGACTAGCTCGTTGATCAACAGATAGTCATGGTTTCCTGACTATGGACATTGGGTGTCGTTGATAACGGGATCACATCATTAGGAGAATGATGTGATGGACAAGACCCAATCCTAAGCATAGCATAAAAGATCGTGTAGTTTCGTTTGCTAGAGCTTTTCCAATGTCAAGTATCTTTTCCTTAGACCATGAGATCGTGCAACTCCCGGATACCGTAGGAGTGCTTTGGGTGTGCCAAACGTCACAACGTAACTGGGTGACTATAAAGGTGCACTACGGGTATCTCCGAAAGTGTCTGTTGGGTTGGCACGGATCGAGACTAGGATTTGTCACTCCGTGTGACGGAGAGGTATCTCTGGGCCCACTCGGTAATGCATCATCATAATGAGCTCAATGTGACTAAGGCGTTAGTCACGGGATCATGCATTGCGGTACGAGTAAAGAGACTTGCCGGTAACGAGATTGAACAAGGTATTGGGATACCGACGATCGAATCTCGGGCAAGTAACATACCGATTGACAAAGGGAATTGTATACGGGATTGATTGAATCCTCGACATCGTGGTTCATCCGATGTGATCATCGTGGGACATGTGGGAGCCAACATGGGTATCCAGATCCCCCTGTTGTTTATTGACCGGAGAGGCGTCTCGGTCATGTCTGCATGTCTCCCGAACCCGTAGGGTCTACACACTTAAGGTTCGGTGACGCTAGGGTTGTAGAGATATGAGTATGCGGAAACCCGAAAGTTGTTTGGAGTCCTGGATGAGATCCCGGACGTCACGAGGAGTTCCGGAATGGTCCGGAGGTGAAGAATTATATATAGGAAGTCCAGTTTCTGCCACCGGGAAAGTTTCGGGGGTTACCGGTATTGTATCGGGACCACCGGAAGGGTCCCGGGGGTCCACCGGGTGGGGCCACCTGTCCCGGAGGGCCCCATGGGCTGAAGTGGGAAGGGAACCAGCCCATAGTGGGCTGGGGCGCCCCCCATGGGCCTTCCCCCTGCGCCTAGGGTGGGGGGGCGCCCCACTTGACTTGGGGGGTAAGTTACCCCCCTTGGCCGCCGCCCCCTCCCTTGATGGGATCTTGGCCGGCGCCCCCCCTTCCCAGGGGGCCTATATAAAGGGGGGGAGGGAGGGCAGTAGGATAACAGCCTTGGGCGCCTCCCTCCTCCCCTGCTACACCTCTCCCTCTCGCAGAAGCTCGACGAAGCCCTGCCGAGACCCGCTACATCCACCACCACGCCGTCGTGCTGCTGGATCTCCATCAACCTCTCCTTCCCCTTGCTGGATCAAGAAGGAGGAGACGTCGCTGCATCGTACATGTGTTGAACGCGGAGGTGCCGTCCGTTCGGCACTCGGTCATCGGTGATTTGAATCACGGCGAGTACAACTCCGTCATCCACGTTCATTGGAACGCTTCCGCTCGCGATCTACAAGGGTATGTAGATGCACTCCTTTCCCCTCGTTGCTAGTATACTCCATAGATGCATCTTGGTGAGCGTAGGAAAATTTTGAAATTATGCTACGATTCCCAACAAATCGATCATACAACCCGGACTCCCAACTACCACTATGAGACCGGTAAAATAGAAAACCTATCAAGGACAAACCTTTGCCTTGCACATAGTCCCCTTGAGCTAGATGATGACGATCTTGACTTCCTCAAGTTGGACCACCTTTCTTGATTGTGTTGGCTCGATGAAGACTAGTTGATTGCTCCCCCAGACTCCACTATGGGTGAGCCACTCTTCGGCACATCTTCACAATTCCATTGACACTACAATGGACGGCAAGCTTCAAGCTTGATTGCTCCCCCTTACTCCATTATGGGTGAGCCACTCTTTGTGTTGCTCCACTTGAACTTGCACACTGCAAACTTGATGACGATCACCACTTGATGTCATCCTCCATGGGTTGTATGAGATCTTCCTCTTGACGCAAGGCCATGGAAACACACCTAACCCCACAAAGAACTCTCACGTAGACCATGGGTTAGTACACAAAGCGTAATGGACAATGCTTACCATACCATGGGATCACTTGGTCCCTCTCGGTACAACCTGTGCGCTTTGTGTGTTGATCAACTTGAATCACTCTCTGTACTTTGTCCTGATCAACCTTGAATCTTTCCAACTCTCTTCATTAGGATGATGTCTTGAAGGTAAACTCGAATGTTCACACAATCTTCTTCTTCAAGACATGCTTGCAATAGGCTCAACTCTCACATGACCAATCTTTGGATAATTCCTTGAAAAGCACTTTGGCCATCTCATAAACTCCTTGAAACCAACACATGGACTTCAAGACAATCCTATGGACAAATCCTTCAAATATAACTCAAGGCAACCGTTAGTCCATAGAGATTGTCATCAATTACCAAAACCACACATGGGGGCACCGCATGTCCTTTCATACAAAGACGAAGAGGATTGAACCCTATGTTGTTATGCATGCGCGCTTGCCATATTACTGCTACTCATGTGGTATGCTGGCTCATTGCTCCATGCTTTGTCAGGGAAGCGTGATGTGAATGGAGACCTACCCTACATTGCAAAGAAATTGTGTGCTCCAGAGGACCTATTCACAAGATCCAGCGGATCCAAGTCAGGCAATAATTCTTCATCCTCGTCTTTTGATCCAAAGAACCAGAGTGGTAATACCCCCTGGGGTGATGCCAAGTCAACTGGTACCCATGGCAGGGCTGTCCCACAAAACCGTGAGGGTGATGGGGAACCTAAGAGATCACCCCCTCTCATGAACAACCCATCAGGCAGAGGTCATGGTCGCTCCTCGTGACCAGGGTCGTGGTCAGTTTTATGTTGCTGGAAAAGAGCTCTTCCCATCTTAGAGGACGAAAAGTGGTATGGCTGGGCATAAGAGAAGCCCACTAAGAACCCAGTTTCTGTGCATATATCAGGTGAGCAACCTTCAAGTTCTGTAGGCGCTTTGACTATTGTGGTTTTCTAACATATCTAACAAAGATGTTGCCCATGCACTAAAGTGGAGGATAGTGCCTCGAACAAGAAATAGTGTACTATACCTTCTCGATTGACAGATCAGGCAGAGGCTGCGGAGTGATGCATACTACACAACCTTCTTCTTGTAGACGTTGTTGGGCCTCCAAGTGCAGAAGTTTGTAGGACAGTAGCAAATTTCCCTCAAGTGGATGACCTAAGGTTTATCAATCCGTGGGAGGCGTAGGATGAAGATAGTCTCTCTCAAGCAACCCTGCAACCAAATAACAAAGAGTCTCTTGTGTCCCCAACACACCCAATACAATGGTAAATTGTATAGGTGCACTAGTTCGGCGAAGAGATGGTGATACAAGTGCAATATGGATGGTAGATATAGGTTTTTGTAATCTGAAAATATAAAAACAGCAAGGTAACTAATGATAAAAGTGAGCGTAAATGGTATTGCAATGCTAGGAAACAAGGCCTAGGGTTCATACTTTCACTAGTGCAAGTTCTCTCAATAATAACATAATTGGATCATATAACTATCCCTCAACATGCAACAAAGAGTCACTCCAAAGTCACTAATAGCGGAGAACAAACGAAGAGATTATGGTAGGGTACGAAACCACCTCAAAGTTATCCTTTCTGATCGATCTATTCAAGAGTCCGTAGTAAAGTAACATGAAGCTATTCTTTCCGTTCGATCTATCCTAGAGTTCGTACTAGAATAACACCTTAAGACACAAATCAACCAAAACCCTAATGTCACCTAGATACTCCAATGTCACCTCAAGTATCCATGGGCATGATTATACGATATGCATCACACAATCTCAGATTCATCTATTCAAACCAACACAAAGTACTTCAAAGAGTGCCCCAAAGTTTCTACCGGAGAGTCAAGACGAAAACGTGTGCCAACCCCTATGCATAAGTTCACGAGGTTACGGAACTCGCAAGTTGATCACCAAAACATACATCAAGTAGATCACGTGAATATCCCATTGTCACCACAGATAAGCACATGCAAGACATACATCAAGTGTTCTCAAATCCTTAAAGACTCAATCCGATAAGATAACTTCAAAGGGAAAACTCAATCCATTACAAGAGAGTAGAGGGGGAGAAACATCATAAGATCCAATTATAATAGCAAAGCTCACGATACATCAAGATCGTGCCAAACGAAGAACACGAGAGAGAGAGAGAGAGAGAGAGATCAAACACATAGCTATTGGTACATACTCTCAGCCCCGAGGGTGAACTACTCCCTCCTCGTCATGGAGAGCGTCGGGATGATGAAGATGGACACCGGTGAGGGATCCCCCTCCGGCAGGGTGCCGGAACAGGGTCCCGATAGGTTTTTGGTGGCTATAGAGGCTTGCGGCAGCGGAACTCCCGATCTATTGTGTTCCCCGATGTTTTTAGGGTATATGGATATATATAGGTGAAAGAAGTCGGTCAGGGGAGCCACGAGGGTGGGGGCGCGCCTAGGGGGGTAGGGTGCACCTCCCTGCCTCGTGGCTTCCTCGAAGCTTCCCTGACGTCTACTCCAGGTCTCCTGGATTGCTTCCGTTCCAAAAATAACTCTCCCGAAGGTTTCATTCCGTTTGGACTCCATGTGATATTCCTTTTCTTCGAAACACTGAAATAGGCAAGAAAACATCATTTTGGGCTGGGCCTCCGGTTAATAGGTTAGTCCCAAAAATATAAAAGTGTTTAGTAAATCCCATAAACATCCAAAACAGATAATATAATAGCATGAATACTTCATAAATTATAGATACGTTGGAGACGTATCAGCATCCCCAAGCTTAATTCCTGCTCGTCCTCGAGTAGGTAAATGATAAAAGAAATAATCTATGAAGTGTGAATGCTAGCAAGTGCATAAGTTTGATCAATGATAGTTCCAATCACTTTTTCTAGCATCATTATATGTCATAACGATAGCTCAACTCATAAAACTTCTCATGATCAAGTAACAAGCTATTCACATGTTAAAGTATAGATCATAAACTTTCTTGAAAACTAACAAACAGTTCTCAGTCATCAAACAATTGCAATTCATCTTATTTTCAGGAAGGGTCTATGTAAGAGCTTTGATTTAGCAAATCCCACATACTCAACTATCATATAGTCTTCCATGATTGCTACCACTCAAAGCATATTTTTAGAACAAATAGCATCCATCGAACACAGAGAAAGATAGGGGCTTAATGTTTCGCCTCCCAACTTATTTATCATATAGATAATTGTCAACAATAATAATTCATGATCAAATATATTTGAATGGCCATATATGCTTAGATCTTTCTCCACCACATGATGCTTGCCAACTAAAAAGTAGGTTGGAATGAGAAGGAATACTACTGACTCTTGCATAAAAGTAAAAGATAGACCCTTCGCCGAGGGAAGCAGGGATTTGCAGAGGTCCCAGAGCTCGAAGCTAAAACAGAGATGAAAATAATTTTGAGAGGTGTGCTTTCATTGTCAACATAATGACCAAGAGTTCCCAATATCTTCCATACTAGATACATTATAGGCGGTTCCCAAACAGAAAGGTAAATATTTTACTCCCCCTCCACCAACAATCACACTCCACGGCTTGTCCGAAACAACGGGTGCCGTCCAACTATCAACAATCCTGGGGGAGTTTTGTTTAAATTATTTGCGATTTTTTTTTTGATCTTTTGATCATAGGACTGGGCATCCCAGTTACCAGCCATTTTCTCGTGAATGATGAGCGGAGTCCACTCATCGTGAGAATAACCCACCTAGCATGGAAGATACTGACAGCCCCTAGTCGCTACATGAGCGATTCGGGCATACAAAACAAATTATTATTTGAATGTTTAGATTTTGGCACATGCAAATTTACTTGGAACGGCAGGTAAATACCGCATATAGGTAGATATGGTGGACACTCATGGAATAAACTTGGTTCAAGGAATTTGGATGCACAAGCAGTATTCCCGCTTAGTACAGATATTTCGGCTAGCAAAGGATTCTAAATAGCAAGCACCACATGTTAGAGGATCCATAACAATATAACTTCTATACAAATATACCCAAGCATAACTCATTATGTTGTCTTCCTTGTCCAACTTCAACTAATTTGCTCAGGTTTGAAAATAATTAATGGGGCTCGCAATCATAGAAGATGTCCAAGATAGTATATTTATATGTGAAATCTCTCTTCCTTCAATATTATTTCATGAATTGTTCAAGTGACCAATACAATGTTTGCTAACCTTCAATAAATTTACCACCTCTACTTCTTATATGTGAAGTCATTACTCCCCATGGGATAAGCATATGAAACATATATAATTTCAGATTTATGATACTCAAATAATTCAACTATTTACTCATAGGATATAAGTGAAGCACATGAGTAAATGACAAACTACTCCCAAAAAGATATAAGTGACGATCAATGAATAGTTAAATAATTATGTAGCTATGTGAAGAATCTCTCTCATTCAAGAATGTCAGTTCTTGGTATTTTGTTCATACAGCAAGCAAAACAAAAGAAAATGACATTTCAAGGATAGCACTCATCATGTGAAGAAGCAAAAACTTAGGCTCAACAGATACTAACCGATAATTGTTGAAGAAGAAAGGTGGGATGCCTACCGGGGCATCCCCAAGCTTAGATGCTTGAGACTTCTTGAAATATTATCTTGGGATGCCTTGGGCATCCCCAAGCTTGAGCTTTTGTGTCTCCTTAATTCCTTTTATATCTTGGTTTCCCTAAATCGCAAATACTTCATCCACACAAAACTCAACAAGAACTTGTGAGATAAGTTAGTATAAACCAATGCAAAAACCTTATCATTCTCTACTGTAGCAAATCACAAAAATTATTATTCAACATTGCATACTAAATGTCTCTGCATGTTTAATACTCCTATTCTCAAATAGAATCATTAAACAAGCAAACATATGCAAACAATGCAAACATAACAGCAATCTGCCAAAACAGTATAGTCTGTAAAGAATGCAAGATTCATCATACTTCCCTAATTCTAAACATTATGAAATTCTACCACACTGTAGAAAATTTATCAGAGCTCAATATGCAAAACGTTTCAACATTTTATCATATTCTGACTTTTCTAGGGAATTTTTGCAACAGCGGTAAACTTTCTGTTTTGAATCAGCAACATGTATACTTGCAAAATAAGCATGGTAAAGGCTATCCTTGACATTTTTATTGAAAATAGAGATGCAAAACATTATTCTAAATAACAGCAAGCAAATACTAACAAAATAAAATGACGCTCCAAGCAAAACACATATCATGTGGTGAATAAAAATATAGCTCCAAGTAAAGTTACCGATGAACGAAGATGAAAGAGGGGATGCCATCCGGGGCATCCCCAAGCTTAGGCTCTTGGTTGTCCTTGAATATTACCTTGGGGTGCCTTGGGCATCCCCAAGCTTAGGCTCCTGCCACTCCTTATTCCATAGTCCATCGAATCTTTACCCAAAACTTGAAAACTTCACAACACAAAACTCAACAGAAAACTCGTAAGCTCTGTTAGTATAAGAAAATAAATCACCAGTTTTGGTACTGTTGGGAACTCATTCTAAATTCATATTGGTGTAATATCTACTGTATTACAACTTCTCTATGCTTCATACCCTCTGATACTACTCATAGATTCATCAAAATAAGCAAACAACACAGTGAAAACAGAATCTGTCAAAAACAGAACAATCTGTAGTAATCTGTATCAAACGTATACTTATGGAACTCCAAAAATTCTGAAATAAATAGTTGGACCTGAATAATTTGTCTATTAATCTTCTGCAAAAAGAATCAACCTAAAATCACTCTCCAGTAAAAAATGACAGCTAATCTCGTGAGCGCTAAAGTTTCTGTTTTTTTACAGCAAGATCACAAAGACTTCACCCAAGTCTTCCCAAAGGTTCTACTTGGCACAAACACTAACTAAAACAATAAAACCACATCTAAACAGAGTCTATATGAATTATTTATTACTAAACAGGAGCAAAAATCAAAGAACAAAAATAAAATTGGGTTGCCTCCCAACAAGCGCTATTGTTTAACGCCCCTAGCTAGGCATGATGATTTCAATGATGCTCACATAAAAGATAAGAATTGAAACATAAAGAGAGCATCATGAAGAATATGACTAGCACATTTAATTCTAACCCACTTCCTATGCATAGGGATTTTGTGAGCAAACAACTTATGGGAACAAGAATCAACTTGCATAGGAAGGTAAAACAAGCATAACTTTAAAACCTTAAGCACATAGAGAGGAAACTTGATATTATTGCAACTCCTACAAGCATATGTTCCTCCCTCATAATAATTTTCAGTAGCATCATGAATGAATTCAACCATATAACCAGCACCTAAAGCATTCTTTTCATGATCTACAAGCATAGAAAATTTACTACTCTCTACATAAGCAAAATTCTTCTCATTCGGAATAGTGGGAGTATCATAAGAGACTCGATACTATAAATTGTTTCCACATTATAAGAGTAATGTTCAGAAAAAGGGTAATCATAATCATGACAAGTTTTATAAATATAATCATCACTACTCTTTATAGCATAGGTGTCATCACAATAATCATCATAAATAGGAGACATGCTATCATCATAATAAATTTGCTCATCAAAACTTGGGAGGCTAAAAATATCATCTTCATTAGACATAGCATCCCCAAGCTTGGGACAAACATTAATTGCAGCAAATATATTCTCAAACATGTCATTCTCATCAAACATAGCATCCCCAAGCTTGGGCCTTTTCATATCATAAGCATAATCACTCTCATCATTAATAGTATGGATAGCACCAATAGTATAGCAATTATCATCATCACAATGAGTAATAGGAGCAACATCATTTGGGAGGGATACCTTTTCACCTTTGCTTCTCCGTCTTTTATTTTTCTTCTTCACATTATGTGTGGGTTTAACCCTCTTTTTTGAGCTCCTTATTAACGAGATTGGTTGAATAGAAAGCTCCTCCTCGTAACCTGATTCATCATAAGAAATAATAGGAGGATATTGGGAAATCTCTGCCCTTTCGTTAGTATTCTCTTCATCTTCTATTTGTTTTCTTTTCTTTATGTAATTGACAATATAAGGATTTTCAATGCAATTCACCGCACAATACATAAAAATTTCTTCTAGATCAATATCGAGGAATTTCTCAAGGTTATATTCTGGAATATGCTTAGTTATACGTTTCATTTCTTCAGAACCCAAAAGCAAACTAAGTTCATTATGATGTGCAAGGGAAATCAAATCATCAAAAAATTTGGACACGATACGATCATGAAATAATTTGCATTGGAGATTTAAATGACCACATTCATTGCAAAGTTCACAAGTATGGCAAAGAAATTTTAAATTTTCAGCACAAACATCTAGCCTCTCTTGCAACCATTTAGTTTCTAAATACTTATGCCTCTTGCAAAATCTATCTTCCCTATTTGGTGTGTACTTGCAAACTCTATGCACTCCACAAAAATTGACATGCTTATAAGAGATATTTTCATCATGACTAGTGCAATCATCATTAGTACTATGGATATTCAAAGAGTTCATACTAACAACATTGCAATGATGCTCATCATTCAGAGATTTAGTGCCAAACATTCTAATGCATTCTTCTTCTAGCAGTTGAGCACAATTATCGGAATCCTTATTCTCATGAAAAATATTAAAAAGATGAAGCATATGAGGTACCCTCAATTCCTTTTTTTGTAGTTTTCTTTTATAAACTAAACTAGTGATAAAAGAAGAAACAAAAAGATTTGATTGCAAGATCTAAAGATATACCTTCAAGCACTCACCTCCCGGCAACGGCGCCAGAAAAGAGCTTGATGTCTACTACACAACCTTCTTCTTGTAGACGTTGTTGGGCCTCCAAGTGCAGAGGTTTGTAGGACAGTAGCAAATTTCCCTCAAGTGGATGGCCTAAGGTTTATCAATCCGTGGGAGGTGTAGGATGAAGATGGTCTCTCTCAAGCAACCCTGCAACCAAATAACAAAGAGTCTCTTGTGTCCCCAACACACCCAATACAAAGGTAAATTGTATAGGTGCACTAGTTCGGCGAAGAGATGGTGATACAAGTGCAATATGGATGGTAGATATAGGTTTTTGTAATCTGAAAATATAAAAACAGCAAGGTAACTAATGATAAAAGTGAGCGTAAACGGTATTCAATGCTAGGAAACAAGGCCTAGGGTTCATACTTTCACTAGTGCAAGTTCTCTCAATAATAATAACATAATTGGATCATATAACTATCCCTCAACATGCAACAAAGAGTCACTCCAAAGTCACTAATAGCGGAGAACAAACGAAGAGATTATGGAAGGGTACGAAACCACCTCAAAGTTATCCTTTCTGATCCATCTATTCAAGAGTCCGTAGTAAAATAACATGAAGCTATTCTTTCCGTTCGATCTATCCTAGAGTTCGTACTAGAATAACACCTTAAGACACAAATCAACCAAAACCCTAATGTCACCTAGATACTCCAATGTCACCTCAAGTATCCGTGGGCATGATTATACGATATGCATCACACAATCTCAGATTCATCTATTCAAACCAACACAAAGTACTTCAAAGAGTGCCCCAAAGTTTCTACCGGAGAGTCAAGACGAAAACGTGTGCCAACCCCTATGCATAAGTTCACGAGGTTACGGAACTCGCAAGTTGATCACCAAAACATACATCAAGTAGATCACGTGAATATCCCATTGTCACCACAGATAAGCACATGCAAGACATACATCAAGTGTTCTCAAATCCTTAAAGACCCAATCCGATAAGATAACTTCAAAGGGAAAACTCAATCCATTACAAGAGAGTAGAGGGGGAGAAACATCATAAGATCCAACTATAATAGCAAAGCTCGCGATACATCAAGATCGTGCCAAACCAAGAACACGAGAGAGAGAGAGAGAGAGAGAGAGAGAGAGAGAGAGAGAGAGAGAGATCAAACACATAGCTATTGGTACATACTCTCAGCCCCGAGGGTGAACTACTCCCTCCTCGTCATGGAGAGCGCCGGGATGATGAAGATGGACACCGGTGAGGGATCCCCCTCTGGCAGGGTGCCGGAACAGGGTCCCGATTGGTTTTTGGTGGCTACAGAGGCTTGCGGCGGCGGAACTCCCGATCTATTGTGTTCCCCGATGTTTTAGGGTATATGGATATATATAGGTGAAAGAAGTCGGCCAGGGGAGCCACGAGGGGCCCATGAGGGTGGGGGCGCGCCCAGGGGGGTAGGGCGCGCCTCCCTGCCTCGTGGCTTCCTTGAAGCTTCCCTGACGTCTACTCCAAGTCTCCTGGATTGCTTCCGTTCCAAAAATAACTCTCCCGAAGGTTTCATTCCGTTTGGACTCCATTTGATATTCCTTTTCTTCGAAACACTGAAATAGGCAAGAAAACATCATTTTGGGCTGGGCCTCCGGTTAATAGGTTAGTCCCAAAAATATAAAAGTGTTTAGTAAATCCCATAAACATCCAAAACAGATAATATAATAGCATGAATACTTCATAAATTATAGATACGTTGGAGACGTATCACGGAGCAGCCCTGCCAAACGTAATGAGTAGTTTATGTTGGAACTATCGAGGATTGGGTTCAGTCTGGACTGTTGGTGAGCTTCGCTGGCTTGTGAAGCTTCACTGACTCACCCTCCTCTTTTTGTCCGAGACGAAGATGAGGGATTCTCGTGTCTGTAATTTTATTGCTTATATTCTCCTTTACTACAAAACTCTACGATCCCATCTGCGAGTTGGCTCATATACTCCAGGGTGTAGCCAGTGGCCATAGGAGCCCTTTGAGCCCTCATGTGCGCCACCAGCCTTGGCACCCTCACCACCGGTGCCTCTTCTTCATCCATGATTTCTCCTAGATTAAGACGCATCGCAGATAGGTGTGAAGTGGGGTGGTATGGCGGCTAGGGCAAGTGGGGAGAGGTTCTGGCCGGATGGTTAGTGGTGGAGTGGTTTATATTGACACTCTAGGTGTAGGTGGCGGATGTTAGATAGGTGGGTTTTATTGACACTCCAGCTGTAGGTGGGTTTTATTAACACTAAAAGAAAAACCACATTAAAAGTCCATTAGGAAAATAATGGGAACCATCAGATAGACTAAAACTAAAGTTAGAAAGGATATTTTCATCATATTACACTACCATAATATATAATTCAATAAAGTAGTGTGAACCATACGATAGCAGTCTAACACCTAACCTCCATGTTTGCATTAGGCATTACAACTAAGATAAGAAGATCTACAAATACATCACTAACATCATCAGCTTCCATGGCCTGTTATATATATAAGAGCCTAATATATACTTAACCCCCAGACTTTCCACTTCATTCCTCTAGGATGGACTTGATCTTCTCCATACCCATATTTTGCTCATAAAACATCTCCCAAAGCTTTGTCAGACATCTTTTTAGTATGACAGGACAAGGCCCATCAACCCAAACGACCACTCCACAATCAAAACCTCATACGTGCAAATAACACAATTTAAGATAGTGAAAGTTAACAACTACACCTTTGTGAGTAGAGACTCTTGTGAGTACGTTGAAATAGTGAAAATTAACAACTACACTCTGACAAAACTGAGACAACTACACATTGACACTACAATAAGTCCACCACTCATTGAAATTTAGTTCATGTTAATCCAACCACACATTAGACATTAGTAATGCTAACTTGCTAAGTGAACTTGAACAATTAAGATTCAGTTAAATTCAGTCACATTTGACTACACGGTGAACTATAACAAGTTAGATACACAGTGAACCATAACAAGTTAAACACATAAACAACTATAGTCTCACAAAGTTAAAATAACTACACATAGACACTAAAAATAATCCATTGCTCATTGAAATTAACTTCATGTTAATCCAACCACATTGGCACACTGGACATGAGTAATGCAGATAACTAGACAGCACACATATAATTAGGCACTAAGAACTACATAATGAAACTACAATCTTTCTTAACAACTTCCGCAGCAGTTAACTAGACACTACATAGTAATCTACCACTATAGGAATGAAACTTCCATCTTTCTTTTCACATTTTCAACAACAAGATTGATTTAAATTCAACAAAACTACCATCTTTTTCCTCAACAGCAGGATTCAGTTAAATTCGGTGAAAGTTCCATCTTCCTCTTCAACAACAAGATTCAATTAAATTCAGTGAAACTACCATCTTTATCTTCAACAAAAAAATTCAGTCACCTTAATATAACAAGTTAACTACACAAATAAATAATATGCACTTAAATCAAACAACTACAAACTGAAAATACCATCAACACTATGAACAATAGGATTGAGAGCAACTTAATCTAACTCTGCACACTACTAGCCATTTACAAAGCAAAGTGCTAAGCTAGAACAATAAGGCGAGCATTGCTTACCTGCGCAGCACAGCCGTAAAACCTCCTCCCAGTGTCTATGCCATCAAATGCCACACATTTCTTCACACTGGCCTAGTGAAGCTTGCATTTGATGGACGGATCAGCCACTGTCCCACAGAAAGAAGCATCCACAATGGTCTCCGGGTTCTCATGCATTCACAACATCTAACCAATGGTTCCTTCCCCTGAGGCACAAATGAGATCTAAAATCGAAAATCCCCAAATCTAAACCCTAACCCGCCGGAAAACTTAACCATAAATCAATGTCCATGACAGTGTACTGGAGGTCGTCGCCGCTACTCTCCTCTCCGTTTTCCACCAAGACATCGCGTGGCGACGGCGAGCAGGAGCGGCCTCGGTGCTGACGTCGAGTGAGAGTGAGCAAGTGAGTGAGAGAGTGAATGAGCTGCTGTCGACACCACCACTTTGGACCATGGACCATTAACAGACGCCATTACACCCGTTGTCACGTGGTCGATTTCCCATGTCAAAACTTGATAAGAATTTTTGTCAGTTCTTTTTCCCACTGTGAACGATAGAGTTCGGTGTGTTTGCCACGTTTTGAAAAGTGGTGGTTTTTTGTGCGTTGTGACACGATTGTGGTGGTTTATGCATTTCACTCTATTTGGTATCACCAGACTAATACGACTCTCTTCTCCTTCCCCTGTTCTCTCCTTCCTACCGATCCCAAATTCCTGTGAATTGCTACCGCTACCTCTATCAATTGGGATATCCTACTGTGTCCTTAACCTTATACTGGAAGCAGACAACACATGTTCACTGGATGAAGGATTGGGATCAAAACACGAAGTACTTCCACACACGGTGGGGTCGGACAGAAAAAAGAAAAGTTATGAATCGTCTTAAGAGGCTTAGGAGGGAAGATGTGAGTGTAGTTGAGGAGGGGAGGCCATGACCATGAGAGAGGTGGCAACTAACTAATTTACGAGCCTTTCTCATGAAGAAACTTCTGTATACAACCATTTGCTCGGCAAGCACTTATTTTTAATTCAAGGACTATGCAACTACCTAGTCTTCTTTCATTGCATTTCCTTGCTCTTTGACGTGTTAGGATTTGTCGTGACCACCTGCTTTCCTCTCTCCATGGTTTGGCTTGTACTCCAAGCTGGTCTAACACGGGTGATTAGTCAATTGATTTGGTTGGGGACAGTTTACCAAATCTACGGAAGCTAATTGACCAGCCACACCAATCCTTGAAGGGCGCGGAAACATGGCAAACAATAAGAAAACATAACCAAACCGGCCGGCCGGCAGAGACAGGGTCAGTTGCTTGTCAAAGTAAATCCCAAGCCGGCCAGCTGCACCAATTCTCCATCTTGTATACAAGGACAGCTTCTCCGATACTACAATTTAGCCATTCAAAACTTCACCTCGGATCAGTTGCCATAAAGAGAATTTACTAACCCAGCCTCATCTCTCAAATCAAATTCCAGAGAAATTCTTCTCGAGGAAAGTATCAACAATCCATCCAGGTATGCATTTCTCAGCCAGAAACATGCGTTGGCCGCATAATTGTTTCCTCTAATCAATCAGGATTAACGGATCCTTGTTCCATCGATCCCTACGCAAGCTAGAAGCACGATCGACCATGGAGGTCATGGCAGGGGCGGTGTTGAGCGCCCTCCTCCACAAGCTGGACGCCGTGCTGACAGACGAGTACAGGCTGCAGAGGAGCCTGAGGGGCGAGATCATGTTCCTCCGCGCGGAGCTGGAGAGCATGCAGGCAGCCCTCGAGAGAGTATCCTCGCCGTCGGCGCAGCCGGTGGACAGGCAGGTCAGGATCTGGGCAGGGCAGGTCAGAGAGCTCTCCTACGACGTCGAAGACAGCATCGACAGGTTCATGGTGCGCGTCGACCTCCATCATCCGGGGTTCAGCGGGTTCATCGGCAGGTGCCTGAGCCTGCTGACCACGGCCCGGGTCCGCCACCGGATCGCCACAGACATCAGGGGCATCAGGGGCCTCGTCAAGGAGGTCGCCGACCGGCGCGGCAGGTACAGGGTCGACGATGGTGCTTTCGCCGTCCGGCGGCCTGCTGGCGCCACCGTCGACCCTCGCTTGCATGGCATGTACGAGGACTCGGCGAGGCTCGTCGCGGTGGGTGGGCCGAGGGCGGAGCTCTGCAGGTTGTTGGTGGAGCAAGAAGGCGCGGGTACCATGGATGGTCAACTGAAGGTGGTCTCCATTGTTGGGGTTGGTGGCCTGGGCAAGACGACGCTGGCGAACGTCGTGTACCAGCAGATCAGAGGCCGGTTTGACTGCGACGCCTTTGTCACAGTGTCCCTCAAGCCTGATCTGAGGAGGGTTTTGGGCAGCTTGCTCCGTCAGGTTAGTAAGCAGAGTTACAGCGAGGTTGAAGCATGGGATGTTGTGGAACTCATTGACAAAATCAGACAAGTTCTTCAGGATAAGAGGTGACGCCAAAACCCATCCTCTCTATATCAACAAGTGTTCGATTAGTTGACTTTAGTTCATATTGGTGTGTGCATCACTCGATGCTTTCACTATTTTTCAGAAAAGAAAAAAAACTAGCTTTAGTTCATCTAATTGTTTTTCAAGTTTTGATTTATTTTAGAATTTGAAT
>NC_057799.1:24502444-24508219 GCF_018294505.1 Triticum aestivum
CAGCACGGCGGTGAGCCACGGTTGGGGGAGGGCAGTGCGGCGAGACTGCGCGGGTGACAGCAGTAGGCGGCCCGGCTGGTGGTAGCAGACGGCGGGAGGAAGAAGATCGTGTGATATGTTTTCAGGAGGAAGAAGTTGTGAGCATCACCGCTCATTTGTCATCGAACTGCTCAAATTTATAATGGCAAATCGACCGACCTAATTCAAATTTTCAAGCGACTTGCATTTAGCCAGTCCCGATTGTACATATATGTTTTAATTACCCTTTACTTGCTAGTTGCTACTCAATTTTTGCCTTGTTTTACTTTCTAATATGGTGCTACAAATTCACAGGTACTTAATTATAGTTGATGATATATGGGACGAATCAGCTTGGAACTGTATAAAGACTGTACTAGTTGAGAACAACTGCAGCAGCAGAGTAATCACAACAACACGTATTGCTGGTGTTGCTGCATCATGCAGCTCTTCCATCGACGGTAACATTTATAAACTAAATCCTCTTGGTCATGATGATTCGAAGAAGTTGTTCCATGAAAGAATATTTGGGAGTGAAGATGGTTGCCATGTGAAACTGAGAGAAATATCTCAGAAAATCATAAGAAAGTGTGATGGTGTACCATTAGCTATCATTACTATTGCCAGCCTATTGTCTCACAAATCAAAGAATATACATGAATGGGACACTGTGAACAAATCAATTGGTTCTGGACTTGAGAAATTCCCCAATATGGAGAACATGCGTCAGATATTGTCTATTAGTTATTATGATTTGCCGTCCCATCTAAAACCCTGCTTTCTATACCTGAGTGTTTATCCGGAGGATTATGCAATATTGAGTGATCACTTGGTACGAAGATGGATAGCCGAAGGCTTTGTCCATGGAAGTGATGTGGATACCTTATATAAAGTGGGGTTCGGTTACTTCAATGATCTTATTAACCGAAGCCTAGTTCAACCACAACATGTAGATTCTCGTGGCAACGTAGGGGCTTGTCGTGTACATGATATGGTCCTTGATTTGATCACATCCTTGTCAACTGAAGAAAATTTTGTCACAACATTAGATAGCCATCAACCTAGTGATCTTTCAAAGAAGATACATCGATTATCCATCCAAAACAATCAAGAAACTAACACCATGTCACTTTCTATGGTGAGTTTGTCCCATGTGAGATCATTTATCATCTTTCCTAGTGCTACAAAATTGATGCCGCCTCTTTCAAGATTTCAAGTTCTGCGAGTGTTGGATCTAGAAGGTTGCCGCGACTTGGAGAATCATCATCTTCATGGTGTTGGGAATTTATTTCATTTGAGGTATCTAGGACTAAGGGATACAAATATTACAAAACTCCCAAAAGGAGTAGGGTATCTGTATTGTTTGCAAACATTGGATTTGAGTCAAAGTGGCATAATTGATCTGCCATCAACCATTGTTCAGCTAAGGAAACTTGTGTGCCTATACATTGAAACATCGGTAAGGCTACCAGATGGGATTGGAGCCATGAAATCCCTACAGGTTCTGTCTACCGTTGGTGTGGGTGCCTCTCCAAACTTCTCAAAGGAACTAGGTTATCTTACAGATCTGAGGATTCTTAAAATTTCGCTATCTGGAACATGGGACAAGAACTATGAGAAACATTTGCTATGTTCTTTGTGCAAGCTGACAAAAATCAAGGAAATAAGTATTCAATCTTCCGGAGTTCCCACAAAATTCATTGTGGATTTAGGATGGACCCCTCACAACCTTCGATACTTTTTCGGCAACATACCTAGATTACCAGAATGGATGAACTCCTCACTCTCAGAACTATCCACTTTAATCATCACACTAGACAAAATCCAGCAGGAAGACCTTGGCACTCTCGGCAACATCCCATTTTTGCATTATCTCTGTGTTACTGTGCACAAAATCAAAAAGGCAGAAGAAAGATTGATTATCGGCACTGATCATGCAAACTTTAAGTGCCTATCTGAGTTTCACATTCACAATGATTCATTGGGGATCATGTTTGTAGAAGGAGCTATGCCAAGGCTTCAAACCCTCGAGGTTACATTTCAGGTTCGCGAGGCGAAGGATGAATACAATAATTTTGAGGTCGGCTTGGAGAACCTCCATTCTGTTAAGCTGGTCACAATTCGAATGCATTGTTGTGGTTCCAGTCTCATTGAGGTGGAGGAAGCTGGTGCTGCTATGAGGAAGACATCCTATGTGAATCCCAAGCATCCAAGGGTTGACGTGATTAGATATTATGAAGATGAAATGATAGAGGATGAGGAGAAATCTCAACTCGATGAGGAAGCATTCAAAGAACAAGAGGTATTAATTATTGTCTTCTTTAGTCGCACCAAAATAAAAAGTACATGATCCAAGTTAGTGTTCCATTTTGTTACTTATTCCTAAAATGTTCCCTTTTCATCACCTTTTGGTGACTACCTAGCAAATCGGCACATGTAATGTGATTTTTCACATGTAAACTCTATATCCATCAATACATTGTTGCGACTGATCAATTTTCAATCAACTATTCTTATTACCTCTATTATAATTTGTTCTTTTTTCAGGGTGAAAAGATTAATAGATTGATCAGGGTAGCAGCCTTCTCATTACAATACTGTTCATACAGACTATCTGGACACCAGCCGTTTATAATAAGTTTATTTATAGAAATTATCCAACTTCGAGAAAACACACACAGACACACACATGCACACAAACACACAAACTTCTTTTTGAGTAACAATCTGCTAATAGAACAGTGGCTGACTTAAGGAATATAACATTCTTATAACTTTTCTTGTGGGTAGATAAACTCAATGTTTTTTGTATCATAAAAGAGATGATTATTGTGAAACTGAGGTTGTTAGATCACCCTTGATGATCACATGACATTCTACCATACTTGGCAATCACACGATTTAAGACAAGATGAACACGTTGCACGATAACTGAAGAACATGATCAGTAAAAACGCTACGTTTACATTGAGAAGTTCGGGAGCCTTTTCTTCATTACGGTGTTGCCTGTATAAGAACAAACAAATGAGCTACTCAACTCTTGGTTGTCTCAGCGTGTACTTTTTTATAAATCTCTCCCTGAAGAAGATTATTTATCTTAAAATTAGCTCACAAGCAATCTTGCTTCACAAGATTACTTGACTTGTTAACGAGCTTACTTTACTTCTTGTCAAGCCTGCCTTATCTTGACAAGATTACTTGACCTCTAGGCTGAGAGGAAGCATTCATGGCAAGCTGACTTGCTTCTACGTGGCAAGCTTGCTTAGCCTTCAAGCATATGCTTCAACCAGAAGCTAACTTGTCTTGCAATTTTGATTGCTTGTTGAGCCAAATGTCTGCTTGCATGAGCCATATGTCAATATCTCGGTAGTCTTCTCGCCAAAAAATTAATATCTCGGTAGTCGCCACCCAACCATAGTTGTTTCATAATAACAATAATAATAATAGTTATCGAGAGATCAGGTGTAATACTACATCAATGGATATAGAGTTCATACTTCATAGTACTCTCCTAGTTTGAGAAAAATAAGCAGTCATACCAACTTGGAGTAGAAGAGCAAGGCCCTCAAGTTTGAAGGATATGTTCAATCTCCCCTTAATCCCCGTTCGCACATCTACCCTATCACATTTTTTGAACTTTGATAGTGCAAATTTTGATTGGCACACTCCATGAGCAAGTGATATAGTTGTTGTCATTGTAAATGAAATAGTCCTGACTACGAAAAGTAATAAGAAACATAAGATGTCAAAGGACACATTAAGTTAAGAAATCAAAGCTTATTATTTATGTTAATATTTTTCCCCAATGTAGTATACTTGATTAAAAAAATACTGAACTACACCCTCTCTTATATTAGTTTACAGAGGGAGTATTTATTCGTATACTAAGCTTGTGACTAATCAATACCATGTCACCCTTTATACGTGAAAGGTTTATATTATAATTATTAACCCTTCTCTTGAATGCAGATCATTCTTGAGAAGATTGGACCCTGGGGAGGAAATACAGGGAGAAAACGAGACATAAAGGTGGCACCACGTTATCTAAGAAGTGTGAGAATTTGCTGTGGTGATGTTATAGATGCGTTTGCATTTTCTTACCTGGACAAAAATGAGAATCTGCATGAGACACCTCTTTGGGGTGGTGTTGGTGGGACCATCCACACGGTGAGTAATGAACTTCTCATGCACTGTGCAAGACATTGTTAAGACAAACTAGTTTAAATGTACTCTCCAAAAGGTGCGACACATGAATATCATTTTTATACAAAAAAACGATAATAAAATTAATAGAGTGTTATTAACATCAAAAAAAGTTATTGTACATAAATTTTAAAATTCAGAAATACAAAGATTAGACGTATGGTTCACACAATTAAGAATGGGAAGTGGTTCTTTATATACAAAACATGAACGGATAATTTAAACAGATTGAGCTGCCAAACATATAAAAAATAAACTGTGTGCCCAAATTCCAAATATTAACTGAGCTATTCTAAATATTTACATATGTGAGCAGTTTTCCATTAGCCAATTTTTTTCCCAATAAAAAATTGAAGCTTGATATTACCACTGATTTTGCAGATTCTACTAGAACCCTCGGAGCTTGTGCTTGAAATTTCAGGGACTTTTGGTCCATATGGTCAATTTCCCAGCATCATAAAGTCACTTATGCTTGTGACCAACTTACGTACCTATGGGCCTTTTGGGCAGCTACATGGAACTCCTTTCCACTCTCGAGTGAAGAAAAATGGCACTATTGTTGGCTTCTTTGGGTGCTCAGGGGAATTTTTAGATGCAATAGGTGTTTACATTCATCCTTAGTACCTTAGCTACGACTTCTCAGTGTTCTTTTTTTCGCGGGGAAGAATTCTCAGTGCTCTATGAAAATTGTCAATACTCAAACTCCATGATGTGTTCCTATAGCAAATAATATGGTTCCTGATTTTTGTAATGATGAACTGAATGTTGCCAATAGGGGAAGAACATTTTGGCTTGAACCCTGTCCACTTAAAGTTTAATTGCATTGATGCGTTGTTGCTTTAATTGTCTTAACATTTATGTTCTTCACACCTTCATTATGCATTGACATATATTTTTATTCTCTTTGTTGGGAGTTGAGTTTCCATCCCCAAATAGCCCGCCGATGCTGCAGGAAAAGGATCATTTGATCGATGCCGCCGCTGAAGTTTGGCCTCAAGAACCAGGTCCCTGGGAGTACGCCACTTTGCCCAAAACAGAATAACATGTTATATGCGTCGCCCCCAATTTGCTTAATCCAAACCAGGGCGCACACACACACATGTTCCGGCCAGCTAAAAAGATAGGTGGTCAAAACTTTCAGTGTGCTTGCAAAAGCGGCAAAAGCCTATTGCCTGGACCATTGCTCTTTTGAAATTGCTCCCTGTAAGAGGGGCTCTATCCTGCTGACACCATTTCATACGCGTGTCAGTAACTCCCATGTAAGCCGGTGCTCTACACATGAATTTGGCAGTGTCAATTTCGTTAGTAGTGAGCCATCACACAACCCAGTCGTCCCGATCAGTGAGAATGATAATTTCCAGCGTGTGCATAAGTTCACCCGGATTCACTAAGGTTCAGAAACTAAACTATCTTGGTTTTGAGCTGCTTGGCACATGGCAAGGGAACTGGAATTTTGAAGCTGATTTGCTCCAGTAATCATGCCAAAACCTCACGTTCCTACGGTTACCCCATCTTGTCGTAAACCATTCCAGAATTGAGACCCCCACCCCCCAC
>NC_057799.1:24508651-24516344 GCF_018294505.1 Triticum aestivum
CACACACAACACCAGAGCTGGCGGTACCGCCAGTTGACGACGAGGGTGAGGCAATGGCGGCAGTCGAGGACTAGGGCGAAGGCGAGGCGGTCAAGCGGCATGGGGAAGCACGTTTCCAATAACCGGTGAAGGGGAGGGGGAGGGGGGATCTTGATGGAGGGCATGAAGAAGGGGTGGCTCATATCAATCTCATCGGAGAAGACGGTGAGGAGGGGGGAGGTTATCATGGCAGGCGCGTTAGAGGCAGCGCCTGACAAGGTCCTGCCAACACTTGCAGACATGCGAGGCACAGAAGAGGGAGGAGGGCTGCCAGGAAGGCAGAGGATCTCCCAGAGGTCAACAATTTTATTGTTATTATTTTGCGATGGATTCGCCTGAGCTAGCATTGAGGCAGATTTTATCACTAAATTTGCGCTCTACCTGCTGTTAGGACCTATTTTTTTGGACGAATAGACTTTATCCATCTACTCACGAGTCTATGGGATCAGTATTCCAAACGTTAGTCGAGCAGGCAGGCCTTGCTAAGCAGTCAAGGCCCTGGTTTGCATTGCGATTGCAAAAACGCTTGGGCCAAAATGGTTCGTGGCACCATTCAGTGCTTCTATGAGATGCCAAGCAATCAGATTCCCACTACATCCTAGCTGCAGCCCAATTTTTTGTCGACACTGATAGCTGCTTCCGGGTAGAGCAAAAGAACATAGAATCAATCTAGGCAGCACCAGCTGCAGAATGCAGAATCCATTCAGAGCAGAACAGGACACATAGTCCAGGGGACACCTAAAAAGTTGCAAACGATGTTAAACCAAAACGAGCACAGGGCAGCACAACACCACTTCCCCAGCTCCACCATCTTGGCAACGATCAAGTCAAGATCAACCTCCTGCAGCTTCCTCCCCCCCAAAGAGCCGCTGGTGCTGCAAGAAAAAAAGGAGCATTTCATGCATGACATCTCATCGGGTTGTTGCACAAGTTTAACTTCAAAACTCAAGTAGTGTGGTATTACACAGTTAGTACAAGAAGTTGTCGCGGATACGTAAGTTAGAAATCGCACAAGTTAGTACATGATGTTGCATAAGTGATGCACAACCGGTAGTCCAAATCATCCTGGGAGGTGAGGGTGCGGTGGTACTACAATGAACCTCCTGTGCTCAGTCATCTCATCACAATCGCACCCTGTCTCTGTCATGCTTGATGTTGCTCATGATGTACTTCGCATGGACGTCATACCTCCAGGATGCTACAACGTCCGCCCTACCCTGTTGTGCTCCCAGCCTCGCACACAAACTGCTCGAGGAGCTTCTGCGTGCTGCTCGACTGCTATGACCTCTTATAACCCACAACGGCGGCTACAAGGCTCAAGTTTGCATTAATCTAATGAAATATTGGCGTGTAATACAAATGGTTCAATGAACTATATTAATTAACTAATAAATTGAAGGACAAATAAAAAAAGAAAAAAGAAAAAATTATAACGTACTACTACAATACATGAAGTCACCATCTCGTTTCTTGATAAGAAGCAAGAAGCATGACCTGAATAAAGAGAGAAATTGGCAAAACTAACGTGGGCAATGCAGAGACAGCCATGGGAGGAGGGTTGGTAGTAGTGGGTGTAGGGCTTCCCGGACCTCAACTCCACGCATGTGTTGTTATTAATTATCTATGAAGCCATGGTTTATTTGTGCTGCCTAATGTGGAATTGAGGCCCCAGAAGTGATACACACATTGCTATCAACCCTCCGCCCATGGCGGTCTCCGGATCATCAAGGATAGGTTTGCCCACACCTCTTTATTTAGGTCATGTTGCTTAATTCTCATAAATGATACAAAGTAGACTATTAGTATTTTTATAATTATTTTCTTTGTTTATCTTATTTTTATTTATTAGCAAATACATTTGCTAATATAGTTCAATAAACTTATCTTCATGCATGGCACGTTAATCAATCCATCAAATTATATTTTGAGCAAACTCGAGCATTGTGGCCCTCTAAAAGATTTGTTTTGCCTTTGTTTGATAACCATGGTGCAATGTATTGTTCGTAACAACTAACAAGACACCGACCATACTTTGTAATATGGTGCAATTAACAAAGTGGTGGTCTCTGGTTACGGGATCCCAAACCACAAACCAACATGTTGTAGTGTTGCCGATTGAGGACGAGGGCGAGGCCATGGCAGCAGTCGGCGAAGAGGTCATAACAGTCGAGTGGCAAGAGGAAGCACACAGCGGGTATAGGGTTGACATGATCGTCATATTCGATAACACAGCAAAGTGGTTCCAAAACATTAGACCCTGTGAGCTGACTAAACGAGCCAGATTAGCAAACTCTGCCTGAATGGACTGTTTTGGACAAGTGATGAACTTGTTCGACAATTTGATGTACCAATATATTCAGTTTTTAACTTGTCTGGAATAAAGTGAACTCACCTGACAACTTCATGTACCATCGATAAACCCCATATCAGATCCCGTTAGCCTCTTCTAGTTTTATACAGTATCTACGTAGGTGCGTATGCCGCCAATGAATTTTAATTCCACTCTTCCATCATATATCGTATATCTAAGTATGTTGATTGCCTAGCAATAAACTTGCAGCACGGCCAGTTGTATGCGAGTTATTAATAAGAACTTGTGAGACGGTCACAAGCCAACATTACACACGGCGGTTACAACTTTCAAACAGAAAGATGATGATGTTCGCTCTATCTTGTATTGTAATCAATTGCATCAAAGCTAAGCAAGTCGAGCCAACACTTGAGCGGTCTGTAGCCTGTACGGAATCACAAGGCAGAGACACAAGACGCTACTACATTTCTTAGTTGACATGCTTGCCTAAAAATCTAAAAGCAGAGAGACCTACACTGAACGAACCATGCCTAATTGTTGGACACATGATTCCTCTGCCCACACAACCCTGACCACTCATGGCTCAACAGCCACTGAAAAGCAGGTGCAGCACGGAGGAAGTCACAAGATGCGGCGTAAAGAGGGGCAGGGCAGGGCAGAGCAGCGTACCGTCATCATCAAGGCGTCAGGGGAAGGGCAGCAGGCGCAGCACGGCCTGCTCGGTCTCCATGGGGTCGGACCGCGAGATCTGCGCACCAGAGCAGAGCAGAGCAGCACCCAATCAGTTCATCAGCACCGCTACTACCACGAACGATCCAGCGATAAGTAAATCTGTGCGCGCGGACGGAGGATGGGCGGACGGACGGACTGACCGGGCCGCGGAGCACGGGCTTGGTGTCCTCCGCCGCGAGGCGGAAGGGGGGCTTCTTCCTCGCCCCGCCCTCCGCATGGCTTTGTTTTGAGACATAAAGATGGTGATATTAGGGTCATATCAGAGAGTAATTGTGAATTAGTAAGAATATTAGTGTTAAGGTTTGTGATTCCCGAAGCATGCACATATGGTCTCTCGTTATGCGATGAAGTTGGAGCATGATCAATCTATTTTTGATTGTCTTCCTTATGAGTGGCGGTCGGGGACGAGCGATGGTCTTTTCCTACCAATCTATCCCCCTAGGAGCATGCGTAGTATATTTTACTTCGAGGGCTAATAAACTTTTGCAATAAGTATGTGAGTTCTTTATGACTAATGTTGAGTCCATGGATTATATGCACACTCACCCTTCCACCATTGCTAGCCTCTTCGGCACCATGCAATGCCCTTTCTCACCTTAAGAGTTGGTGCAAACTTTGCCGGTGCATCCAAATTCCGTGATATGATACGCTCTTTCAAACAAAAGCCAACTTATATCTTCCACAAAACAACCACCATACCTACCTATTATGGCATTTTCATAGCCATTACGAGATATGCCATGCAACTACCACTATTCCATTTTATTTTGACACATATCATCATTGTCATATTGCTTTGCATGATCATATAGTTGGCATAGTATTTGTGGCTTGGCCACCATTTATATTTTTTTATACATGTCACGCTAGATCATTGCACATCCCGGTACACCGCTGGAAGCATTCATATAGAGTAATATCCTTGTTCTAGTATCGAGGTGTAATTCTTGAGTTGTAAGTAAATAAAAGTGTGATGATCATCATTATTAGAGCATTGTCCCATGTGAGAAAAGTATGAAGGAGACTATCCCCAGAAGCTGGGATGAGACTCCGGACTTAGATAAATAAAAAGAGGCTAAAGAGCCCAGAAAAGAGAGGCCAAAGAGCCCCAAAAAGAAAAGAAATGAGAGAAAAAGAGAGAAGGGACAATGTTACTATCCTTTTCCACGCTTGTGCTTTAAAGTAGCCCCATGTTATTAATGATAGAGAGTCTCCTATTTTGTCACTTTCATATATTACTAGTGGGAATTGGGCATCTCCATAGCCCATTTATTAGCCTCATCGATGTGAGACTTTCTCCTTTTTTGTCTTCTCCACACAACCTCCATCATCATATTCTATTCCACCCATAGTGCTATATCCATGGCTCACACTCATGTATTGCTTGAGAGTTGAAAAAGCTGAAGTGCGTTAAAAGTATGAACCAATTGCTTGGCTTGTCATCAGGGTTGTGCATGATAAATTCTTTGTATTAAGAAGATAGAGCATGACAAGATTATATGATTTTGTAGTCATAACTTTCTTTTGGTATGGTATTTTGAGAAGACATGATTGCTTTTTAGTATGCTTGAAGTATTATTGTTTTTATGTCAATATTAAACTTTTGTTTTGAATTTTACAGATCTCAATATTCATACCACATAAAGAAATATTACATGATAAACATGTTAGGTAGCACGAATTAAGCTTGGGGATGGTTGATACGTCTCCAACGTATCTATAATTTTTATTGTTCCATGCTATTATATTATCCATCTCGGATGTTTTATATGCATCATTATGCTATTTTATATCATTTTTTGGGACTAACCTATTAACCTAGTGCCAAGGGCCAGTTGCTGTTTTTTCCTTGTTTTTATCTTTTACAGAAAAGCAATACCAAACGGAGTCCAAACAGAACAAAAGTTTTTAATGATTTTTCTTGGACCATAAGACATCCTGGAAGCTTCGGGAGGAGGCCAGATGAACCACCGGGCCACGACAAGCTCAAAGGACGCGTCCTAGGGGCGCGCGCCCTACAAGCTTGTGGGCCCCATGTGGCTCTTCCAACCCTAATCTCAGCTCTATAAATACCCAGATATTCCCCGTATACCAGAGGACACACCAAAAATTCTTTTCCGCCGCCGCAAGTTTCTGTCCTCGTGAGATCCCATCTGGAGACATGTTTCGGTACTCTGCCGAAGGGGGATTCGATCACGGAGGGCCTCTACATCAACCTTGATGCGCTTCTGACGATGTGTGAGTAGTTTACCAAAGACCGACGGGTCCATAGCTATAGCTAGATGGCTTCTTCTTTCTCTTTGATCTTCAATACAATGTTCTCGTCGATGTTCTTGGAGATCTATTCGATCTAATCTTATTTTGCGGCGCGTTTGTTGAGATCCGATGAATTGTGGGTTTATGATCAGATTATCTATGAATATTATTTGAGTCTTCTCTGAAGTCTTTTATGCATGATTGGGATAGCTTTGTATTTCTCTCTCCGATCTTTTGATTTGGTATCGCCAACTAGTTTGATTTTTTTTACAATGGGAGAGGTGCTCCGTGTTGGGTTCAATCTTGCGGTGCTCAATCCCAATGACAGAAGGGGACATGACACATTTAGTATTGTTGCCAATTAGGATAAAAGATAGGGTTTATTCATAATTATTGGATCTATCCATCTACATCATGTCATCTTGCTTAAGGCGTTACTCCATTCTTGTTAACTTAATACACTAGATGCATGCTGGATAGCGGTTGATGTGTGGAGTAATAGTAGTAGATGCAGGCAGGAGTCGGTCTACTTGTCACGGACGTGATGCCTACATTCATGATCATTGCCTTAGATGTCGTCATAATTATTCGTTGTTCTATCAATTGCTCAACAGTAATTTGTTCATCCATCATATGTGTTCTTTCAAGAGAGAAGCCTCTAGTGAAAACTATGGCCCCAGGGTCCATTCTTATAGTATTATTTTCAGATCTATAAAACCAAAAACCCAGAAATAGCTTGCTGCAGTTTATTTACCTTTACTTTATTTTGCACTTCTAATTTTTTTAAACCTATCTCTATCAGATCTCATCTTTGCAAGTAACCGCGAAGGGATTGACAACCCCTTTATCGCTTTGGGTGCAAGTATTTGTTTGTTTGTGTAGGTGCTATCATTGGAGACTTGTGTGTTCCTCCTACTGGATTGATACCTTGGTTCTTAACCGAGGGGAATACTTATCTCTACTTTGCTGCCTCACCCTTTCCTCTTCAAGAGAAAAACCAACACAAGCTCAAGAGGTAGGAGACCCCACTGCCACGGGAGGGTAGGTCAAAAAATGCCATGCAAGTTCTTTTCCGTAAGCACGTATGATTATTTACGGAATACATGCCTACATTATATTGATGAACTAGAGCTAGTTCTATGTCGCCCTAGGTTATGACTGTTATGATGAATATTATCCAACGTTATCACCGATCCAATGCCTACGAGCTTTTCACAAATTGTTCTTGCTGAGTTACTATTGCTATTGCTAGTGTTACAACTGCTACAAAATTACTGCTGCTACTATTACCGTAACTATCTGTTACTACTACTATCAAACTATCATATTACTGCTGCAGATATTTAGTCTCCAGGTGTGGTCGAATTGACAACTCAACGCTAATACTTACTAATATTCTTTGGCTCCCCTGTGTCGAATCTATAAATTTGGGTTGAATACTCTACCCTCGAAAACTGTTGCGGTCCCCTATACTTGTGGGTAATCAAGTAAGCACCACACTATGAAGGCTACGGGATCGCGGAAGCCTGAATAACCCCGTTCCTTCACAAATGATGACAGCCATGATAAATCCTTTCAAAAGAAGCAAGAATAAGTGTGGTTGAATCGACGTCACCAAATCATGGGTGTGAAAGGAAAAGGGTGGTATCAGAATTATTTAAGAATCACAAGTACATTTCTTACAATACTGAGACAAAAAAGGAAAAACAAGACTCCATGAGAGAGTGTACCAGTGATCCCAAGGACACAAACAATAAAAAAGAGGGAAATCGGCTCTAGCAACTTAAGAAGAGGTCAGAAGTTCCTTTATGGAAGAGGCACAAGCTAGACGTGGTTCGACAGGATTTCATGGCCGAACTGATCAACACTACAGATCGCGAAAAACAAATGGTCTTAGTTGATGACATTGTCGTGCTATCGAAGCATTTGCAATGCCTCACCCATAAAGATGTAACTGAAGATGGCATATGGTTGGGTCATGAAGTATGATATTTCACAAATTATTTTATCAATTTTCATTTTTGTACAATACAATTAACTTGATTTTTGTTTTAGGTGGTTGATGCTACAATTCAGCTCATGCATCATGATGAACCGATTGACATAAGAGATGGGCAACTGGTTTACATTGTGAGGGTGGCCGGCGTCGCTAAGCTCGAAAGAGATGGTAGGATAGAGGAGTGCCAAGCAGACGCTATGGCGGGCATTCCTGGAACAACACAAGGCAACAACTACCTGAAACATGATCTAGTATTTTAACCACGACGTAGAACATATTTTTTATTACTATACACGTTGATCAAGTTATCTGTGCACTCCAGGTTTTCCTACATACAAACACTTTAAACGTCCACT
>NC_057799.1:24516602-24541510 GCF_018294505.1 Triticum aestivum
TTCTTGATTCACTTTTCCACTGTATGGTACACAGAGAAGTAAATAACGTGGTGAGAATTTTAACATCCTTTATTACATCAAAGGATTTAACACCATACGTAAGTATTAATCGTAAGCAACTTCTCATCATATGGACTTGCAGATACGTGGGACGGAAGCAAATTTGAGAGCAGCAATGCGAATCAACGGAATACAATGCAATGCATGGGAAGACATTAACGTGACCCAATGCCCAGTAAAGCTTGTTAACGTGCCAAAAGCCGATGACACGTCAGTCAACAATATTAGCTTTTTTTGTTTTTCATTGTTAATACGTGAAATGCTGCTAACAAAATAAAGTGTTGCAGTTCTTTTTGTGCACTCCACATGCTCAAGAACATCACATTCTTTACGGGAGAAAAACTGACGCTACAATACGACCAAGTACGTAGAGTAAGACATAAAATTATGTCAATTTTTTTAAACTTACGGAACGATAGTAACATATCCTTCCATGCAGGCCTACATCGATAAATTCAGAAGAGAGCTACCTGTTGTGCTTGTCGATTCACCATACAACCAATTCAAATACATGAAAAGGTTCAAGATGTACCATGCTAGCCTATCGGACATAGCTGTGGTTGAAGATGATGAAGATTTCAGCAATTACTCCAGCAGTGGTTCATTCTTACATGTGGTGTATACACTTGGCTAAAAAACGATAGAGTAGGGTGTGGTTGGGTATTAGTCCCGGAGAAGGTTTCCTAGCCGTGTTCTTAGTCCATTGCGGATGAGTCAAGTTGTAAAACTTCAATAATATTGTTTACAATACTTAGCTAGAAATAAATTTGGTCTCTACGGGGGCACATGAAATCTATATTTGCTTTTTACAACCATGTGACAGTTACAGTGCCTGGACAAGATTCAGACCAATTACGGTGCAAGAGCAACCCTAGAAGAATAATGGATTATGATTTGTTTATTTCATAATTTTTGGTCGCTAATTGCAAGTGACGTCACAGATTGAGCCGATTTTTTGAACAAAATGTGCTTTGAAATACGAGAAAAAAGGGTATGAGCACGAGCATAGCCTCACAACAGAAGGAAAAATACTACATGAGTCAACACGCAATCATAGCTATCCCAAGAAATGGCACAACCAATGAGTCGTAGGCAGGCCGCAAAGCCAATAAAAGAGAGCATAAGATAACAAGAGTAAAGCACATACCAAATGGGTCCTTTGCCGGTGCTGCAATGACCATGGTGTGGCATGGCAGGGCGTGCGCTGAATTGAAGAGATCTCCGGGTCAGTAGGCACCTTCAGGAGCACAGCGAGGTGGCCATGGTACATCTATCCTGCCTCAGGGAATCACATAGCATGCTGTGTCATAGCCCTGCAAAACACAGAAAAAATACTACTTGTACTAACCTTGTGAAATGTCCAGCTAACAAACGTTGCATAACTAAACACGGAAGAATGAAATGCAACATATTCAAGAATCGAATGCTCAATCCTTTCTCTCTGCTTTTGCGAGGATCATTACTCTCTCCTTAAGAAGGCTAAAACATCATAATAAGAATTTCACTAATCTTCAAATGGTGGATATCCCATGTGAATTTAAAAAAAATTATAAAGCGCATGGCAAGTATGTTGATCCCAGTCCAGCAATTGCACAATCAGCAGTGAGCATCATAAATATTGAGCAACATAAGCTATGAATTGTCTGTAGTCCATTCTAAAATTAATAGATTATCATCTCTCCTGATTTCCAAATCCAACATCTCACCTATTAGCCAAACTGAAACAATAGAGCTTGAATGAAATGTATAAGCATACATATGCAAAAATTGAACATTCGTAGATCTTGCCGTGATGTGGATGAGGTCGGACGAATGGGGCTGGCCGTCGAGGCCGGCCGGCTTCATCCAGTCCCGCAGTACCCCGTCCCCAGTGAGAACATGATCCATCTAGATGTCCAACCACCTTTCCTTCGGAGGATATGCATGGCCAGATCAACCTGCGGCCATGGCGGAGAGGTGAGCTAGAGGACGCAAACAACCACGTGGGGAGTGGTAAAGAGGTAGCGACTCACCTCGTGGCTATAGGCACCCGCATAGAGGACTGGGAGATGGGTTGGCGCCCAATCTTCGCCGGGGTGCCACCGTGGGGAGGGCAGTCAGCCTCTTCTTGTGTTCTTCGGCGAAGAGGGGGTGCAAGAGCGTGAGGGAATTGGGGTTGAGGGAGGGAGGGGCGCGACGCACGGCTCGATCCTACCGGTGACGGATGAAACCCTACCGACGGCGAGGGATGAAACCTTATCGATGAGGCAGTGACAGGTTCGAACTGGATAAAAATCGTACCAAAAATATCCCTGAAATTTGTAGGAGAATACCCTCGAAATATTTTGAGAGGGAAAACCTGATCAGTTTGAATTTTTTTCTTTCAAAAATGCCTCTCGGGCTCTGTTATAATACACGTGACGTCAACGTATTGCATTGGATCTGGACCATCGAATCCACTCCGACGGACGGTCCATCTCAACCGGATGCACTATAAAAGGACTCATTTTAATTTGAATAGTCTCACCTCGCTTCAATACAACGAGTATCACAGTTTATATACCAAGTTTCCTGTGACATCAAAAAGCTAGGGAGAGTGAAGAGAGGCCGATTAAACATAACCTGGAGGAAGGAACTCCAGCGTGCCAACATGGACAATAAGGAAGAGTTGCATATGTGCTGGCATGAACCATGCTGCTGGTTGACTCAAAATAAAAAAGGATGACCTTTCCCATGCATCGGCCTTAGATTCAACTAAATGCTACAATAAATCAAACAACAAACAAACTGAGGATCATCCTATATTCTCAGTAGGAAAATAAAGCTGGAATTGAGAAGTTGGAATGCTCACGCTAGGACCGGGGGATTAGTGTTGGCCATGTTGCCTTCTACGCCATCGGCCAGTGGTCGACGCGTGACGTGTGGAGTGCACAACTCTGGCTATGCTTGTCGAAGTGTCGAGGATCCGAGAGCAAGGTTAGTGCCGGGGGGCACGCATCGCAGGGTTTGTGGCGCACAACACCTGAGAGTTTCTAATGTTTTGGTCCTGCGGAATAACTCTCGAAACGAACGGATTGTTGTTTGATGCTTCGGACTTTTGGGTGGTGGTGGTGGCGACGTTGACTTTAAGTGTGCTTTGTTTGGCGGTTCGTTCTGGGTCCCCTTCTTCGATTGTAAGACCAGGAGCGTCGCCAAGCCCTAGGCTGCCGGGGCCGTGTTCTGTTTTCTTGGAATGCTCCCTAAACTCAAAGCTCATTGCTTATACCACATCACCCAAGGGAACATTTCCATTTGTAGTACCCCTTGGTGCTCGGCTTGGACCAATATTCATGATCACCTTATTATCCAACTTGTTGGTTTCATCTATCCTGCTCGAGTTAGTGACCTTTGGCTGCCAGGGCAAAAAGCATGGAACAATGATCTTATCTATTCTCTTTTTGAGGAGCCCATGGCGTCTATAATCATTCGCACTACCATCATTCAGGACAATTGCCCAGATATTATTGTTTTGGATCTTGCTCCTAATAGAAAGTGTAGCTCAAAGTCTACTTATAAGTTATGTTTGCAGGATATTCAAACGCAACCAAGGAATCGGCCATTTCAGGTTTCTCATCAGGTTAAAGCTTTGCTAAAGCAACTTTGGAAACAAAAACTGATGGACCCAAGAGAAGACTTTTCCCTGGAGATTGCTTCGGAAAGCCCTTCCAATAGGTTTGAGAGCTATTCGTTTCCCCGTACATACTTCGAAACAGTGTTGTCGTTGTGCTCAAGACGAAAATGAAATGCATATTCTTTTTTCTTTGTTACTTTGCTAGAGCAGCATGGTTTGCACATCCTTGGTACTTTAGAAGTGATCTTTTAAGGGAAAACCATCTTTCTATGCAAAGTGTTATTCTAGCTTTGCTTAATATGGATCATCCATATGCTATTGTTCCCAATATTTTCAATTTTCTGTGGTGCATGTAGAAGTCCAGATGTGATTGTCTTTTCGAGAGAAGGTGCTCACTCCCAGATCAGGTACACATGGCTGCCTTAGCTTTGGACGACCAGCAGAAGTTTCAGCTGGCTTCCTCCTTAGATGATCGCAATGACGTTACTAATACTAGTTCCCCTGTTAATGATATTACATTGCCACTGCAGGGAAGCACTCTTACAACTGATCTTCTTGTTGATGGTACTAAGATCTATTCTGATGATTCTTTTAGGTGCTCAAAAGTTCCAGGTCGGTTTACCAAATGGTAGTGTTTCCAAGGCATTGGTATCTTTCTCAAATTCATGCGAGACCACAAGAATGTCGACGTACATGTCCAAGCCTCAGCACCGATCACTACTTCACCCCTTCAAGCAGAAGCGCTCACTCTCCTTCTTGCAGCCAAAATTACCTAACTCTTGCAGGTGGCACAAATAACTTTCCTGGCGGACAACATTTCTTTTGCAAAGGCGGCTGGGACCAGAAGTGTTTGTTCTGACTCCACTCGTGGGCAATCAGAGCACCACTTGCAGATTTCTTCAGGATTACAGATGATCTCCATTCACAGGTGTTTCACATTTCTAGGGAGATAAATGGAGTTGCTCACAACGATGCTCATCAGGTTCTTAGTAGTTCTGCTGAACCTATCTTCAGCTGCTTTTGTCCAGCTCACAAGTACATGCTCTGCCCTGTAACTTCTATCTTATCTCCCTTGTCTCTACAGGGCTTTGTACTTCATATTGTATTCTGCTACTGAGCTGAATATATTGGCGCTTTAAGCGCCTTTTCTTGTTCAAAAAAAAATGTAGATGCAGTAGCACACTGTCGCTATAGAGCCTAATGTATCTACAAGGCTGGCCCGAGGCGTAGGTGGAACCTGGCTAAGGCACTGTGTGACACTACTAAGCAGCGGTCCAACAACTGCCTAAAAATGTCTGCGTCATAGTGCGTTCAGCAAACTCACATTCTCACCTATTTGTATGGATGGTTTATAGGACTTCTCAAAACCTTCAAGGTAACTTGTGATTTTGTACTTGTGCAGTTTTTCAATAAAACCATGGCGGAACTGGTAAACAGGGGATACGACGGCAAACCAAGACAATTGCAGCCAGATGAGTTTGAAAGGGTGTTGAAGCAGTGTTGACGAGCTCATGTTGGGGACTGAGTGTACCGTTACCAAGATGGACGGGAGCTGACAATGAAAGATTTGAGAAAGTGGTGAAAAGATTGAAATAAGAAAAAGAATTAGAGTAAATGATTGTATATTATGTTATAGCAAGGGCACTTTGTACGGATGAGAAAGATAAAAGAAGGCGAACTAGGGGCATGCAAAAAATATCTGAAGAAAATTAATTATGAATTTAACTCAGAATTTCTAACATCGAAAGTCATTCTCATTTAGACGTGAAAGTCAAGAAGATAAATGATGATAAGTTCAATTAACTATTAGATGTGGATTCCAATACGTAAATTGCTTACTTTCACGCAGATTAAGGAACAGGCTATCAGAGAATCTGGGGAACAAAAGCAGGTTAACGGGTAAAGAAGTAACCTTTTTTACCTAAGAAGAGAAGAATATCAATAATTGGTAGTAGGGTATATCTAGCTATTGATTTGAACGGTCTTGAGTGGACCTAGTATTCTTACGAATGTCAGCACATTGCTTCCTCCAATGGTGACTTGGAGAGTCAACGTCACATTAATGACTTATTTTTTCTTTTAGGCCAACCAACAGCTCGTCACCTCCTCATCGCTGGATTTAAAGGTTGCTGCTCTTGGATGGGTTCCTCATCGGCAAGGAGAAAACAACACGATTATCTCCTTCTATCTTTCTCCAGGTTAGTGTTACCAAATCTTTGGTTAATTCATTAGTTCTTCTTTCTACCAAAGTATATCATGAGTCTGGACAAAGGATATTTTCTGTCTATGTTGGAAGATTATTTCTGTGATTCTGTTTCAGGAAGAAGATCGTCACGTAAGCCTGGCTGGTGCAAAGGAGAGCTATGGAGTTTGAGCTCCATTTGATTAAGAGTATTACAAACAATTTTTCAAAGAACCAAGAAGTTGGGAGCGGTGCGTATGGAGCTGTTTACAGGGTAATGAATACTATTTATAATTATTTTTTCTATAACTACATAGTTGTCAAATTAATGTTGCCACTGCCAGATAAGTTCGACAATGCTAACAAGTGATCATACAGGCAGTGCATAAGGGGGAAGAGATTGCTGTGAAGAGGCTTCATGCCTTGCAAGGACTTGATGATAGGGAATTTGATAATGAATTCCGTAATTTTACAAAGATCTGTCACAAAAATGTTGTAAGGTTAGTTGGTTACTGTTATGAATCGCAAGAAAAATTCGTTGAGCACAAGGGGGAGCTAATTCGTGCTAAAGCTATGGAGGGAGTTCTTTGCTTTGAATATATGCAGCGTGGAAGCCTTGAGAAATATATTGGAGGTAAATCTGATCTACAATTAGCTAAATTAGTAGGTTTCCAAGATATATAAACGATTCGGCATCTTTACATGTCTAACAAATGCCCCACAAATAAGCCTCTCTATTTTCCTGTAATTGCAGATGAATCTTGTAAACTTGATTGGAGAACATGTTATGAAATTATTAAAGGGACATGTGAGGGTTTAAATCATCTTCACATGCAGAAAAATCGTATTTTCCATCTGGACATGAAACCTGCTAACATATTGCTAGATAATAGCATGGCGCCCAAAATTGCAGATCTTGGTTTGTCCAAGCTTGTTTCTTCGACAATAACATATAAAACAGAGGTGAAAAAAGGAACATAGTAAGTTGATGCATCTTTTAAGCCCGTAATTTATGCTTACATATTGTTCTAGATTGAGGTTCTATTTGTATTGCACTAACCATATCCGTGATGCTTATAATATCATGGAGTGGGTACATGCCACCAGAATACATAAACAATGGATTCATATCTGACAAGTTTGATGTGTCCAGTCTAGGGGTCATAATTATAAAAATTGTGGCCAGGAATACAGGCCACGTCAGCTGTTTTGAAATGTCCCAAGAAGAGTTCATTGAGCTTGTGAGAAAGGTTCTCGATTCATACAACAAACATGAGCATAGGCCTTTTACATGTTGTGCTATATGCACTCCTTATTCGTGCTTGCACACCATGTACCACTTTCTAATTAACTTTGCATGCTCATTTTTTGAATCCAGGTAAGTAAATATTGGAAGGAGAAGATGCAGGCAGTGTCAGGGTATTCATCTCACGAGATATACATCCTTCAAGTGCGCAGATGCACTGAGATAGCATTAAGATGTATATCCAAGGATCGAAAAGAAAGACCTAATATAGATGAAATTGTTCTTGAACTGGAGGAACTGGAGGTTGAGACCAAGAAAAATGCACTACCTTTTGATGGGTCAAAATACCTAATTCTGAAGGTATGTATGTATCAGTGTCTGTTCTGAAGGGATGGACAATACCCGAAGATGCACCCTCTCTATTTATTCCCTTGCACCCTATCTATTTATTCTTTGTTCTGTATTTTGCATTCTGCTTTTCTACACTAGTAGCACTCCGTCTTATGAAATAGGCAATCTATACAGTTTGTTTTCTATTAATGCATTTTTTATGATTTTTCACACTAATTGGTTCTTTCCTTGCAGAGAAGTTGTGCCACCAATGATGTGGCGGTGGACCCAGCCTTGGAGTTGCGCTTCCTCTTCGAGCCGAGGAAGGAGGTGTCGTGCTGCCTGCAGCTCACCAACAAGACGGATGGTTTCCTCGCGTTCAACATAAAGGTCAATAAGAACAAGTACCGCGCACAGCCCAGCATCAGCACAATGCCTCCGTGCTCCAAGTGTTATGTCATCGTGACGCTGCGTCCGCAGGGGGCGGCACCACCCAACATGCAGTGTCATGATATGCTGCTCGTGCAGAGCACCAGCATCAGCGAGCAACTGGCATCAGAAGATACTCAAATTTCTTATCAAGAAGTGTTCAAGACAACCTTAGCGGAGAAGGTGGTAGATGAGGTGAAACTGCCAATTGTTTATGTTGCTTTATTGGATGGATAATAACATCTACCTGTCACCAAGCTGGTGCGCCATGGTGTTGAATTCAGACAATTCTTGAATCGAGTAGTACGCTATATATGCAGCCGTGTTATTTGCCAAAGAGAGTTCTCTGTAATGAGGACGCTCGTGTGTGGTGTGGGTAGTTGACTTGAGGCTTTTTTTTGCGAGTGGACATAAAAAAATGATATAATCATCCTTTCAGAGAGAAAAAATCCCCTTGCATTTGTTATGAGAAGAAACACTCACGATATTTTGTTATAGAGATCTGAGAAACATTATGTAATACTCCCTCCGCCCCGAATTATTTGTTTTAGATTTGTCTAGATACGTATGTAACTAAGACAACTAATTTAGGGCGGAGGTAATGCAGAAAAATACATTGAAAAACACAAACAAGAAATAAGAAATGCATACTCGTCTTCAAAATCTTTCCACTCCATCTTCTCATCAAAGCCTGTGATTTACCAAAGAAGCAAAGTTCGAAAATTGCTTTTGGAGCGTGAACACTAGGTAGCACGCTATCCCCACCGCTACCCCAACCGGGGCAGTGCCTCGGTCTGTTTTCCTAGCTAACATATCCAAACTAGGTATTCGGAACAGTCGTAAATAAGGTTCATCTATGTTTATGTTTTATTATTTTTTTTCTTATGTTTAAGTCCATGGCTCTAGCTGTCTAATATTATGATTTAATCTTGGTTTGCACTGCCATGCATGCGGAAATTGTAACTTGAAAACATCGGATGACATAGAGCGTCGACCTAGATGTAGGAAAATCTCGGGTGACTTAGATTTCGTAGTATATTTGAGTCGTTGCACGAGGCCCATGTGTACTGCATTTTGTATCCTATGGTCCGGCAAATTTGATATGATCAACAGTGAAAACATGGACGAAGATTATCTCCCTATGAAAGAAGAAACCATGATTTACGCCTGGTCGAGTGGTGGTCATCAAACATATAACAGTTATTCTTATTGCGATGACGAGCGGCGAACCCCAAAAAAAACTTAGCCACAAGGCAGCTAGGGGTGTGATTTCGGCGATTTCTCTTAGCCCTCTGGTGGTATATTAATTTGGCTGGAAGGCAAGAAAAAGTTATAACAAAGGTTTGATTAATCTTCTAGGTACTCCTAGTTGTTAGGTTTGGGTGCTCTTAGCGATGACATCTCAATGTTGGAGGTTGGGGGTCATATGGCATTAAAGTCGCATGTCTTTATTCACGTCCTGTTCTGATCATCGCAGTCGACGTGGACAACACCAGGGAGTCTTAACGTTTTGGTCCTGCGAAATAACCACTCACTAAACCGACATATTGTTGTTTGATGCTTCTGTGCTTTGCACGGTGGTGGTGGCAACGATGGATTTAAGTGTGATTTGTTTGGTAATTATCTTGTTTTGTGTTCCTGGTCATCTTCCTCGATTTTAAGGCGACTAAGCAGTGCTTCAGCAACTTCCTTAAAATCCTCTCAAAAAATAACTTCCTTAAAATGTCTTCTTCATAGTGCATTCAGTGACCTCACATTGTCACGTCTTTGGACGGATGGTTCATATGGCTTCTCAAAATGTTCAAGGTAACTTGTCTGATTTTGTACTTGTGCAATTCTTCATTGGATCAATGGTGGAACGTTGAGAAGCAAAAGGTGCAGCAAAAGACGATGGCTTTGAATGATTTTGATGTAACTTTTAGTTTTATCTTCGATCTTTATGTTTGTTTGTTTTCAATTTATTTTATTTGATATATATTTTTAATTACTCAATAAAATTAGGTCTTCCACTTAGTACATTATGCCCTGGGCCATGAGGAAATTTGTTTAGCAAAATGTATTTTTTTCTGAAAAACCAACACATGGATGTTTGACGAGTCTGGTTATGACCCATATTCAGTATGTTTGGATCGTACTACGATGTTAACCAAGTTTCATGAGTATAGATAACCATGAAATGGTAGGTTCAATTAAACTAACTACATATCCAAAATAAAATGTTGTCTCCATTTCAACATTATTTATTTGAGATTGATAGCTAGAGTTTTTCTGTGACACTTTGTTATTATTTGATTCGGTTAGTATTGCCATAAAAATATCTCACAGGAATAGTGGCTTAGTCTCACATGGATTGGCGGTTATGACAGTGAGATAAACCGCAATAATCAATAATAGAGAAGATAACAACTTGAGTAGACAAAAATAGAACAACTTCCCAGTATATCCTGTAATATGAATTGTCATGTCAAATAGTTATGGACTTATGTTTTCCTCCAAATACCAACTGTGCAACCACAATCTCTCACCATCTCTTCTTGCTGCCCATCCAACATAAGGAAAACCTATCCCAATCCAGAAAGTGTTGTATGCATCCGGATTTGTTGTGCAACCAGTATACCCAACACTTAGAACACATGGTAAAACCTCACCAAATGCAGAAGAACATAACACATGGTAAAAAAGTGCGTAGATTACCTCATATGGCTACAATATGCATGTATAATTACTATAGTTGATTTATTTGTTGTTATTATGTGTGGACAAATACTTTGCAAAAGTCATTGACAAACCAACTTCGTTGTAATTGTTTTTAAATAACTCAACTGTCACTCAACCATGTACAAAAAGGACAAAAATCCAGCACAAAATCAACAAAAGAATAAGATTTTTCTTGTATTTGTCCTTTTCATATCACATAGAAGAACATATTTATATCTATATCTATATCTATCTCTACCTAATAATAAAGGGGCTATCGTTTCTTACCACCGTAATTTCGTCTGCTATTGGTTTCGTCCGTCAATATCGTTTGTTTCGTGCGTTAAAGTATCGTTCGTCTGATCCGAGCCAGGCCAACTGAACCTGACCGGCGTTGTGGCCCAATAAATCAAGCCCTACCCGGTTCTCCTTTTTTTCCTTATTCCCTTGCATGGCTCCTGTCGCTGCCGCTCCCACGATCTGATCTTGCGAAGCGCCGCCAACTCCGCCTCCACCTCCTCCGTGTGGCCAGCTGTGGCACACCATCCGCTCTTCGCCTAGAGCTTTCCATGGTGGCTGATTGGATTCCGATCTGCCGCCCAACGACACGTACGTCATGGCCTGGCCCGAACCCTGTTGACCTAGAGCGTGGGGTGCAGCGATGTCGCCCATGAGAACGGCACCTACTCCTTCCACCGCAGTCCGCGTCATCTCCTCTTCATCCTCCAGCAGACCCCCCTGCTCCAAAGCTCGCCCAGGCCGACGCGTACGTTGCCTATCTAGCGGTTCGACCATGAGGACCATAGTAGATGTCTTCTATTGAGGGCCAGCGACGGTCGGACTGAGCACCAGCGGCAATCTGGGTAGACCATCTCCCCGTCAAAGTCTGGTCTGTACATAGCATCCATCATCGATCAAGGGCCAGCGACGGCTGGACCTAGAGCAGCAGCGGTGACCCGGATAGATTCTTCTCTTCGCGTTATCTTTGGTTTGCAAGGCGCGTGGCAACGTTAGCAACTTGATGGAGATGGGAAAAGACGATCCAGATGCTGCCTGTGCACGCCTAAACCATATTCAACCATACCAGGTTAATTAAATCAATGAACTGCTCTCTGTGTGATTGCTAGAAAAATCATGTCAATTTCCTCTACTCATGCCTGTACTCTATAAGAGATTGCCCCTTATGCTGAAATCCCTACTATATTCTATACCATCCTGGATTTATCACAAACACTAAATAGATTGGTTTGAACTGTAAGATATCATCTACAAAAATCAGTTTTGTACATGTTAGTCTTTTTGCATTGCTCTTGGCAGACTGTGTTGTAGGGAGCAGAGAAGAGCAACATGGGGTGGTCTGCGTCGCCTTCAGTTGCGACCTGTACATGTAGGAGTACAATTATGCTTCCCCGGGTAGAGAAAAGGTATGATGGACTCACTTCTAATATTTGTATGTAAGTTTCAAACAACTATTAGAACACGATAGGTGTGTGTAGGTCATGTATCCTATAAAAGAGAGATATGTGGCGTGATGTTATACAATATGGTGCCCAAAATTACAAATTGTTTTGCTATAAAAAATTGTTTCTATACTTGAGTATGGTGACCTCCTTATGATATGAGCAGCTTAAGCCCTGTATTGATCCTTGCTCGTCCTTTCCATAGATTTTTGAAAGATCGTCCTTTCCATAGATGAAATTGACCTGATAGCTCAACGATTTCCTTTATCTAAAATTAGCATTAATTACATGCCATTTGTGTGCTCAAGGAACTGTTGCAGAATATTTTTCTAACTATAATCATTTAGTAAAACATGGCATGGCAAGATACGCCTGAGACCAACATATCTGAAGATGCTTCTAGGGGTACTTTAGCTTGCCCATAGGGGTTTGTCAGCAAATGAATTAGGATCAATGCTGCCAGCAAAGTAATCAGATAATTTGTCGATCAATGCTGCCAGCAAATTTTATTAGTTCAGGTAATTTGTGGATCAGTACAGCTAGCAAATGAATTTTTCGGTATTTTATTTTGTTTACCGATAACTTCGCTTTTTGTTGTTTAACAAAAAAGATGTCCCTCTTGGTAAATCTTTTATTTTGCTTTTCGGTGAAGCTGTAGCTCTCTGCAAATTGTAACTAATTTTTGGGTCACACTAAGCAGGCACCACTTTTTGATTTCAGTAGATTCTTTACATTAGTTTGTCAAGTATGACAGCTGAGTGGCCTCTGTTGATATGGAAATTCTTCCAAAATCTGGTAAGAAATTTCCATAGGACATATTCAACTCCTGAGAAGTACTTGAACATCAAAGGATTGCATACTCCATATGTAAAGGGTGGTTTAGTAAGTCGTATACAGTCATTCTGAACATTATGTCACCCAAATTACAACTCACATTAGAAAAAAAACTGAACATCTGCAGCTTACTTCCTGAGATTGCAAAAGAAAATTAAGACAACATGCATGCCGGTGTCCTGAAATTAGTAAGTCGTATCTAGAAAACCCAAAGTAAAACTGATATATATGTCAAATGATTTATATTTCTGATTCTACTTTTTCAAGATATAACAAAGGGTGGTTTTACCAGAGAGAGTATCGTGTATGGCTCACACGGACTCCAGATGTGGCACCTCTTTGAAAATTTCATTGTATGAATGTGGATCCTGCATTTTCTTTGATCCAAACCTTTGGTATACAATTTTGAAGGTTTCATCATAATAAAATAATCTGAGCATTTTGGTGGTTGCAGAACAACTTTGTTCTTCAGTATAGGTGGCGTATGTTTGTGCAAAATGATTATGTAAGGACATGTAACTCTATTCTTTTGTCCAGGTTGATTTACTAGGTGTCTGTAAACCAGTAGGGTCAACAATTTTAGTTTTAGCTTTCTACCCTTAAATTAGAACTCAACTACTGGTACTTTCAGATTTAGAATATGTGATGGTGGTTATTTGCAATGACTGTGTTCTTGTATGTTTACATCACAGTGTGAGATAAAGACTTTCCATTGACTACACGTGAATTTACCCATCTGATGAAATGAGTGGAGGCTCACAAAGTGCATCGTGTATAAACCTTTCGTCCATCACGTTAGTGTAGACATGTAATAATTTTGTAAAGGTTACATGATGCATCATTTAGAAGGAGCAGTTATTAAACTCTCAAGGAATATGCTCCAAAGTCAAAGGCACCCAGCTGAAGTCCTCAGTACGCCCATCCCTCTCCACCCACACCGCTCTCGTCGTCTGCTAAATGGACCAAAATTAAGTTTGGAATTGCTTAATGCTGCTGCGATTGTTATTTTAGGTTGGTTTGCTTGCTGCTGCTATTAGTTAAGATTATTGAGATTGCTAATTTTTCCAGCTCGGGAACATAAATTTACTCGGAATAATAGCGGCCCCAAGTCATGAGCTCAGGTCGCAATCCTCAGATGATCCATCTTTTTTCTCATGAGCGACCATTGTCCCATGACACAGTTTCTCAACTAGGCCAACCGTTGTTCACTGGAACTGGTGTTTTCCCCCGTTGCAACGCACGGGCATTTGTGCTAGTACCTACTAATAAAACAAGGTGCGTTTCTCCAATTTTTTCATCCGTTCACCACCAAAAATATTTTTCTTATATCCGAGGTGGTACTAAATTTTCATGGTCCATCTGCTAAAAAATAAAAAGTTTTGTCCAGAATTTATACGTGGGCCGCACGCACTAAGGCCCAGAAAGGCTACCCATTTATATCCTGTGCACGCAGCTGGGAAACCTTATTTGTCGCACAGCGGCAGCATATAGTTGGAGCTTCCCATCGGTCGCCCAATGTTGGGCCGGCCCATTTCCATTTTTTCTGTATTTTTTTCAATTTCTTATTTTTTCTCTTCCAATTTATTTTTTCCTTTCCCATAAATTCATTTTATAAATTTTCTAAAATTTTGTTTTTTATTAATTTCTGTCGAATCTTAGAATTTCAAAAAAAATTCCCAATTTCAAAAACATTTGGAAATGTAAACTTTTATTTTCGTTTAAATTGTTTTAAAATTAAAAAAATGTCCGCATTTTTCAAAAAAAATTGAAAGTTTTTCTAGATTTATAAAATAAATTTCATTCAAAAATAATAGAAATTCGAAAAATATTCATTTTATCGAAATGTTCACAAATTCAAAATATCGTTCGTGATTAAAAAGACATTTTTTAAAATTTATTTGAATGTTGACAACAAGTTTCCATTTTAAAAAATTGTTCACAAATTTGAAAAATGTTCGTTTCTCCGCCTTAAAATGATCCTATTTTCAGAAAGTGTTTGTGAATTTAAGAAAATCTTCCTATTTCAAGTTTTGTTTTACTTTTTCTAGAAATTAACTATTTTCAAAAAAAAAATGTTCACATGTTTTTAAAAAAATCAGGAGGTCACCACAACCTCGACAAGGAGGCGGACCTGAAGGAAAAAAATGCACGAATTGGGCAGTGGCCGCCACTCCCACCAACCCCACTACTATAAATAACGGACGGATTTGAGGACCTCGAGCTTGACCACCCTACGAGTGAAGGGGAGACTCGGCTGGGTTCTTCTCTGAAGACTCCATGCCTATGGCGGAAGGAGCTCATCAACCTTCCGAACTGAACGCCTCTGCCTCCTCCTCCTCCGGCAAGTCAGGGCACTCCGCCTCCTCCTCCGGCGAGTGATCAGGGCACTCAGCCTCCTTCTCCGGCGCGTGGCGGCACTCCGCCTCCTTCTCCGCCTGCGTCGGCGCGCCCGAGCAGCCAGCCTCCTCCTTCTCCGCCTCGTCAGCAAGGGCGGAAGAGACCCGCCGCCGCTCCGGCTGCTCCAGCGTGTCGTAGTCCTTCTCTTCCGCCTCGTAAGCAAGGAAAGAAGACAGCCGCAGCCGCTCCGTCTGCTCCGGCGTCTACCAGTACAGCCTGAGGCGGGAGGCAATACAGATTCGGTCCATCTCTCAAGCCTCTAGAGAAGTTACCATACGAGAGGACCGTGGAGGAAAACGCGAAGATCGTGCAAGCCGAAGTGACGACGAACTTCTTTGAAGGGGTGAAAGCAAAGAAACATCCACCTCCGGAGGAGAAGATAGATCCGGTGAAAGCGAAGCGCACTGTGGATGCATTGAAGAAACCACCAAAGTCTCCGCCGAAAGGCAACTATGAGCGCATTAATGAAAGGTCATATATCGAAGCGGAGCGGTCGGGAAGTACTATAAGTGATCAAAGGTTAGCAGAACGACGAGCTGGGAAAAAATTGCCCAGCTCGGCGAACAAGCGAACCAATCGTGCCCCCCGCTCAAGGTGTCTAGTGATATCGTCGCTAATGATCCGAGGATGGTGCCCGGTTATACCAATCTTGGAGATTACCTGCCCGACGATGTACATTATGATTTCTTGGAGGTGGACGAACACAAATACCAGTACGGGAAGCCTCTCGTCAAAGATGAAAGATCTCTAACAACGATGATGCGAAGATTCCATGATTGGTACATGAAAACCTGCAGAGAGTCTGGGGGATGAATACTTTGACGCTGAGAGTTAAAGAGGAGCATGACCTCGTTGGAGTTGATCTGTTGAATGTTCCATTTGAGGAGTTCTTCCAGTTTTTCATTCAAAAGGCCCTCGATAAATTAACGGTCACTTGCTACTGTCTGTAAGTACTACTTCTGTCATTAAGTCTCTATATATAGGTCAGCTCTTTCATTGCATGTATTTATAATTATCCTCACTATATTATGCAGATTGAAGATCGCCGAATTGAAGAAAAGACAAATCGGTGATATTTGGTTCATTAACACAAATCTCATAGATGCATATACGGTTGAATTTCAGGCCAAAGATACCGAGGCTAACTTGCTACGATCGTTGGTATTAAATCAAAACAAAGCTATAATACTCTTTCCTTACAACTTCAAGTGAGTGTTACTGTCTTGTGCATATTCGGTTTCCCTTATTAGTCGAGATTATAGTAATGTAATTGATGAGTTATGCATGCACGCGCAGGTTCCACTATATTCTCCTAGAGATTAAGCTTGAGCAGGGACTAGTAACCGTCTTAGACTCGAGACGAAAAGATCCCCAGGAGTATGCGGACATGACTGAAATGCTCGAGAAGTAAGTTAAATCGATCATTATCGCACCATATCGGCAACTTTGTTCATTTCCTGATATCAAGTAATTGTTTTCTTTGTCTGACAGGGTTTGGAAAAAATTCACCTCAAAAGCTCCGGGACTGCCGAAGAAGCTGCAATTTAAACACCCGAAAGTAAGTACTACTAGCATGTTCCGCGTATCTCCTAGTGATTCAAGCGCTAGTTTCATCAATACCATTTATAGCATGCTTGCTTATCAGTTTGATTGACCTCTATTTTTTGTAAAGTGGTTGTGGCAGGAAGCCGGGAATAATTACGGTGGATACTACGTTTGCGAGTCCATCCGCTACACGACCTATGAGCGGGGCTACTCTGACAAACAATATGAAGTGTGTAAATAATAATATTCACAATTTTATTTTATTACCATCATTTTTGTTGAGTTTCATTTATTCATATATATGTATTGACCCCCTTCTTCAAATTAGATGTTTCGGATGCGGAATGAACTCCTACCACCAGATCGTTTGCGAGCAATTCAAGAGGAATTGGCGGTATTCTTTCTTGAACACGTGATCAATAAAGACGGAGAATACCATGTGGACCCTGAGTTCATATATAATTAGGAGATTATATTGTAAGAGATAATTATATTGTATATATGTAGCCAGTAGCGTAGGATAGATATACGAGAACTTGTTGTTCGACCAATCTCTCGGAGAAGGAGAGGTGGTCGATATCACTTCTCTTTGTATGCATATGTTCATGACGATCTTCTGTTTCCTTCATTTTTGCTTACTAGCTAGCGTGTCGAGTCCTCTCTATACGTATAGTACGTAGCGTCGACCAAGCACGGAGATAAGAGAGGACACTTCTCTCTATTAATTAGCTAACCAACACAATATATGAAACACCTAAATTAACCCCCCAAAACCGCCTAAACCCACCCCTTTCAAAAAAAACTCAGCTCCTGCCAGCTGCTGACGCGTGGATGCCTATTGGTCCCGGTTGGTGCCACCAACCGGGACCAAAGGGCCTCCCGCCTGGGCTCGCCGCACCGGCGACGTGGAGGCCCTCTGTCCCGGTTCGTGTAAGAACCGGGACTAAAGGCCTAGGGCTTTAGTAACGACCCTTTTAGTCCCGGTTCAACAACCGGGACAAATGGGCCTTACGAACCGGGACAAATGACCCTTTTTCTACTAGTGACCCCTCCAATCAAAATGATTAGATTTTTATGACCTCTTGTTTAATCCATTGGGAGAATAGGGATCACAATTAGTTTATTGTGAATGTACCTGAAAACTCATTTTAAGTAACTTCAAGATTTGTGTAGATTTTCTGTTTTCTAACGGAATTGACAAAGTCACCACAGATGGCCTCGTGGTCGACGGAAACGTCTCCTCCCACTAAACGCACATAATCAAAAGGTATGAAATAAATGCAGAAAAATGCGAGCACCAAAATAAGTTTAGAACATGATCTCTGGTGGGTTGGTTTGCCCATGGCTATTGTTATTGCTGCAACTTTTCGTAGCTAGTCTTTGAAAAGTATTAAGGAGCTAACTAGGTAACCTTTCAGGTACGGTGCAACGTGGATGGACCAGATGAATAAGCAGGAATATAGCTGGAATTCTGCGTCCATGGAGAGGGACGTGCATCCTAATGTGCATGGAGATGGACCATTTCCTTGCGCGTCCGGAGACCAAGGTTTGGGCGCGCTTACACATTGCAAAGTTGAGACGATGGATACTGGGAGGCGAGCTGTCGTTGGGTGTGTGAGCTCCCCAATTTGAGAGTATGAGAGTGACGACGGATTGCACTGAGCATTGCCTTACGATAATACCTTATATGTTCAATGATAATATACTGGGACGTATTTTTTTATTATATTTATTTAGAATTATTGTTGTTGCAGTTTTCTAAATAATCATGATCAAACTTTATAAACTTTGACTTCTTCGGAAAGGAATGCGGCAGGGGAAATCCCTACAATAGGATTGTACTGGAAAGAATAAGAAATAAGACCCAAATCCTCATTCGTGAGGACTTGAACCTGATTGACTGGGCCGTACATCCACTCCCCTAATCAAGTGAGCTAGTCTCACTTTTTAGTGTTTGATTTATAAAATAATACACACTATATAATGAAACGAATGGAATGTTAACCAAATGACTTTGCCGTGGGAGGTTGTTGATGCGTGCCCGTCGTTTGGAACACCGATTCCTGCTGAGATTTTCCTCATGAGAATTGAAGGGTCATCGTTTTTATTGGTGGCTAAGGAAAATCAATCTAGATTCAAGATTTGAAGCTATATGAACTATTCTAAAGAACCGATCTAATCTTTGATTGATCGGGTGCCGCGCCCCCCGGAGAAAAGATTAATCTCCCCGGAGGCGACGCGCTGCGGAAGTGGTGAAGGATCTAGGATCGGCGTCATAAGACTAACCGCTCCAATACCATGTAGAAATTATAGGATGGATGAATATTGTATTTTTTTTATTGATCTAATCCTCATGGGGATTATATAAGTGTACTAGACTTGGAGGCAAGAAGCCCATGACTTAAAGCACAAGATGATATGTAAAATCCTAGTCTATCTCTAGTCTATACATATTCTAACACAGTCGTCTCGACACAATCACACCCTGTCTCTGTCATGCTTGATGTTGCTCAGGACGTACTTCACATGGGCGTCATCCCTCCAGGAAGCTACAAGGTTCGTCCTTGCCCTCCCAGCCTCCCACACAAACTGCCCGAGGAGCTTCCGCGTGCCGCTCAACTGCTATGACCTCTTAAAACCCACGACGGCCTTGCACTCGTCCTTTCTTTTTGGCGGGGGTAAAGGAGATTTTCATTACTCACGGGGGCCTCTCAGCCACTGCCAAGTTTACGATGAAGTCTAACCCCGAGTACAACCACTCTGCGGTTCAGGGGATACTACGGCAACACTACCAGCTCCTAGTTTGGGATCCTGTAAACAGTTACTGGACCGACGACGAGTTCATTGCACCATGGTACAAAGTACGATTGGTTGCTTCTTACCAACATTACATTACACCACGGTTCTTGTAGGAACATCCTGACTAATGTAGCCTAAAGATCATCAAGCAAAGGCAAACCAATTTTTTTAAAGGCCATGGGAGGAGGATTGGTAGCGATGGGTGTAGGGCTTCCCGGAACTCAACTCCAGCATGTGTTGTTATTAATTACTTCCAAATTAACCATAGCTTAGCGATGGGAGTACCTGCTAAGCTATGGTTAATTTGGGTTAATTTGTGCCGCCTAATATGGAATTGAGGCCTCAGAAGTCAGACACACATCGTTATGAACCATCCGCCCATGCCCGTCTCAGGATCACCAAGGCTAGGTTTGCCCACGCCTCTTTTTACCAAAGCCAAACCAGCCGGGCGAATAATTCAGCGGTCTGCAGTCTGTATAAAATCAGAAGACAGAGGCACCACATGCTACTTATTTCATAGCTGACATGCGCTTGACCCAAAATTTGAAGGCAGAGACCATGCCTAATTGTTTGACACATCCCACACAACCCTGATCACTCATGAGGTCAGTAGTCCACTAGTTCACTACCACTGGATTCCCAAAATGTAGACACTGAAATATTACATTTCGGCCTAAATATTTCAGGAATTTCAGTAGTACACAACAAATCAAATATTTTTCATTTTTTTGAATTTTTTAAATATTTAATTAAATTCAAGTGAATATTTCGGACCTTTGGCTGAAATGCAAACTGAAATCACTGAATTTCACTGAATTTAAGTGATTTTGGTTGGTGCTGAAATTGTCTCGAAACTGAAATTGAAAATCATGGGCCTTCCTCCACGCCCCGCCCTCCGTCTAGCTCCTCCCACTCCCGGATGGGCCGGATCCGCGCGAGAAGTCCGCCAGGACTGCGGCCGGGGTCGCGTAGGCAACGTAGGAGCGCTCGCTTCCGGCCGACGTGGTGAATCGCCGCCGCCGCCGCGAGCGATGGATGGGTGGGCGGGTGGGGCGAGGAGGAAGCCCATGAAGATGACACTTGGATGTTGGATCCAATGGTTGAGCTCGCATCATAGCATGGTAGCACATCAGCTCCCGTATCACCTGATATTTCCTCTATATCTACAAGGCTGTCCCGAGGCGTAGGTGGAACCTGGCTAATGCAGTGTGTAAGATTACTAAACAGCGGTTCAACAACTGCCTTGAAATGTTTTCGTCATAGTGCGTTCAGCAACGAAACTACTTGGCACACGATAGATGCGTGGCCGATTCAGGGACGATGCAAAATCTGAAGATGCACTCAAGTTTGCATTCTACACCAACGGCTTGATTAGCAACATCGTTCATAGATTGTGGACATGTCGTCATGTGCATAGCAACGCTCGTTCAGCAAACTCACATTCTCACCTATTTGTATGGATGGTTTATATGACTTTTCAAAACCTTCAAGGTAACGTGTGATTTTGTACTTGTGCAGTTTCTCAATAGAACCATAGCGGAACTATGGTAAACACGGGATACGACGGCAGAGCAAGACATTGGCAGCCAGATGAGTGTGAAAAGGGTGTTGAATCAATGTTGACGAGCCCATGTTGGGGACTGAGTGTACCGGTACCAAGATGGACCGGAGTTGACAATGAAAGTTTTGAGGAAGTGGTGAAATTTTTTAAATAAGAAAAATAATTAGAGTAAATGATTGCATATTATGTTATAGCCAAGGCACTTTTTACGGATGAGTAAAATAAAAGAACGCGAACTAGGGGCAAGCAAAAAACTATATGAAGAAAATTAATCGTGAATTTAACTCAGAATTTCTAACATCGAAAGTCATTATCGTTTAGACATGAAAGTCAAGAAGATAAATGATGATAAGTTCAATTAACTATTAGATGTGGATTCCAATACGTAAATTGCTTACTTTTTTTGAGGGAATGACATCATGACGGATTATATTGATTTGGGGAAAAAAGATACATCATCAGCCAGTACATCAACTAAGAACTCAGTTGGATCTGCCGTCCACACAATTGTTTGGGCATCAACCACCATACTAGCTATCACATAAATTAACGAATAGGTTGCCAGAGAATCTGGGGAACAAAAGCAGGTTAACGGGTAAAGTAACGTTTTTACCTAAGAAGAGAAGAATATCAATAATTGGTACTAAGTAGGGTATATCTAACTATTGATTTGAACGGTCTTCGAGTGTACCTAGTCTTCTTAATGTCGGCACATTGCTTCCTCCAATGGTGACTTGGAGAGTCAACGTCACATTAATGACTTATTTTTTTCTTTTAGGCCAACCAACATCTCATCACCTCCTCATCGCCGGATTTAAAGGTTGCTGCTGCTGGATGGGTTCCTCATCGGCAAGGAGAAAACAACACGATTATCCCTTCCATCTTTCTCCAGGTTAGTGTTACCCAATCTTTGCTTCATTCATTAGTTCTTCTTTCTACCAAAGTATATCATGAGTGTGGACAAAGGATATTTTCTGTCCATATTGGAAGATTATTTCTGTGATTCTGTTTCAGGAAGAAGATCGTCACATATGCCTGGCTGGTGCAAAGGAGAGCCATGGACTTTGAGCTCCATTTGATTAAGAGTATTACAAACAATTTTTCGAAGAACCAAGAAGTTGGGAGCGGTGCATATGGAGCTGTTTACAGGGTAATGAATACTTTTTATAATAATTTTTCTATATCTACATAGTTGTCAAATTAATGTTACCATTACCAGCTAGCTAAGTTCGACAACGCTAACAAGTGATCATACAGGCGGTGCATAACGGGGAAGAGATTGCTGTGAAGAGGCTTCATGCCTTGCAAGGACTTGATGATAAGGAATTCGATAATGAATTCCGTAATTTTACAAAGATCTTTCACAAAAACGTTGTAAGGTTAATTGGTTACTGCTATGAATCACAAGAAAAATTCGTTGAGCACAATGGGGACCTAATTCGTGCTAAAGCTATGGAGCGAGTTCTTTGCTTCGAATATATGCAGCGTGGAAGCCTTGAGAAATATATTGGAGGTAAATCTGATCTAAAATTAGCTAAATTAGTAGTTTTCCAAGATATATAAACGATTCCGCATCTTTACATGTGTAACATATGCCCCACAAATAAGCCTCTCTATTTTCCTGTAATTGCAGATAAACCTTGTGAACTTGATTGGACAACATGTTATGAAATTATTAAAGGGACATGTGAGGGTTTAAATCATCTTCACATGCAGAAAAAACATATTTTCCATCTGGACATGAAACCTGCTAACATATTGCTAGATAATAGCATGGCTCCCAAAATTGCAGATCTTGGTTTATCCAAGCTTGTTTCTTCCACAATAACATATAAAGCAGAGGTGAAAAAAGGAACATAGTAAGTTGATGCATGTTTTAAGCCCGCAATTTATGCTTACGTATTTCTCTAGATTGAAGTTCTATTTGTATTGCACTAACCATATCCGTGATGCATATGATATCATGCAGTGGGTACATGCCACCAGAGTACATAAACAATGGATTCATATCTGAGAAGTTTGATGTGTTCAGTCTGGGGGTCATAATTATAAAAATGATGGCTGGGAATACAGGCCATGTCAGCTGTTTTGAAATGTCCCCAAAAGAGTTCATTGAGCTTGTGAGAAAAGTTCTCGATTCATACAACAAACATGAGCATAGGCCTTTTACATGTTGTGCTATATGCACTCCTTATTCGTGCTTGCACACTATGTACCACTTTCTAATATACTTTGCATGCTCATTTTTCGAATCCAGGTAAGTAAAACTTGGAAGGAGAAGATGCAGGCAGTGTCAGGGTATTCATCTCACGAGATATACATCCTTCAAGTGCGCAGATGCATTGAGATAGCATTGCGATGTATATGCAAGGATCGAAAAGAAAGACCTAATATAGAGAAAATTGTTCATGAACTGGAGGAACTGGAGGTTGAGACCAATAAAATTGCACTACCTTTTGATCGGTCAAAAGACCTAATTCTGAAGGTATGTATGTACAAGTGACTATTCTGAAGGGATGGACAAAGCCCGAAGATGCACCCTCTCTATTTATTCCCTTGCACCCTATCTATTTATTCTTTGTTCTGTATTTTGCATTCTGCTTTTCTACACTAGTAGCACTCCGGCTTATGAAATAGGCAATCTATACAGTTTGTTTTCTATTAATGCATTTTTTTATGATTTGCCACACTAATTGGTTCTTTCCTTGCAGAGAAGTTGTGCCACCAATGATGTGGCGGTGGAACCAGCGTTCGAGTTGCGCTTCCTCTTCGAGCCGAGGAAGGAGGTGTCGTGCTGCCTGCAGCTCACCAACAAGACGGATGGTTTCCTCGCGTTCAACATAAAGGTCAACAAGAACAAGTACCGCGCACAGCCCAGCATTGGCACAATGCCTCCGTGCTCCAAGTGTTATGTCATCGTGACGCTGCGTCCGCAGGGGGCGGCACCACCCAACATGCAGTGTCACGACATGCTGCTCGTGCAGAGCATCAGCATCAGCGAGCAACTGGCATCAGAAGATACTCAAATTTCTTATCAAGAAGTGTTCAAGACAACCTTAGCGGAGAAGGTGGTAGATGAGGTGAAACTGCCAATTGTTTATGTTCCTTTATTGGATGGATAATAACATCTACCTGTCGCCAAGCTGGTGCGCCATGGTGTTGAATTCAGACAATTCTTGAATCGAGTAGTACGCTATATATGTAGCCGTGTTATTTGCCAAAGAGAGTTCTCTGTAATGAGGACGCTCGTGTGTGGTGTGGGTAGTTGACTTGAGGCTTTTTTTTGCGAGTGGACATAAAAAATGATATAATCATCCTTTCAGAGAAAAAAATCCCCTTGCATTTGTTATGAGAAGAAACACTCACGATATTTTGTTATAGAGATCTGAGAAACATTATGTAATACTCCCTCCGCCCCGAATTATTTGTTTTAGATTTGTCTAGATACGTATGTAACTAAGACAACTAATTTAGGGTGGAGGTAATGCAGAAAAATACACTGAAAAACACAAACAAGAAATAAGAAATGCATACTCGTCTTCAAAGTCTTTCCACTCCATCTTCTCATCAAAGCCTGTGATTTACCAAAGAAGCAAAGTTCGAAAATTGCTTTTGGAGCATGAACACTAGGTAGCACGCTATCCCCACCGCTACCCCAACCGGGGCAGTGCCTCGGTCTGTTTTCCTAGCTAACATATCCAAACTAGGTATTCGGAACTGTCGTAAATAAGGTTCATCTATGTTTATGTTTTATTATTTCTTCTTATGTTTAAGTCCAT